>NW_015172553.1:1249214-1253460 GCF_001447785.1 Gekko japonicus | reverse complement strand
CAGCCTTCGCACAACAGGAAATACCAAAGCTTAAGAAACTCTCCGCAGGCCCTTAAAAGCCGGGCAAGCCATTTAAGATTCAAGGCTGGAGGAGCCAGAGGGCCAGAACAGAAAAGGGTACACAGGCACAAAATGACAAAACTGAAGAGAAAGAAAACACAAGAAGAGTCACACAATCCCATGACAGGATCAGCCTCTTTGAAATGTGTTTACAGACTCCATTTTTGCAACATGAGCAAAGAAAATATTGGGAAAGAAGATGCCAGCAAAGTTTGTGGCTACAAGGGAAGGAGGAGCAAAAAAGGAATCTTTTGGTACAAAAGAACACTGGTCCAGGAAGGTGGTGTTCTCTGTCCCCTCTTTCTCATAATAAGGAAAGGACTAACTTTAAACAGCAGAGAGAGCCCAGTCAAGTCCCCAGAAGACCAGCTTTTGAACCAGTCACTGCAATTGAAGCAGACATCTGCAGCAATTAGCCAATGGTCCTATTTAGCTCCATTCCAAGAAAAGGCTCCAGTGACAGACTCCTGCTAAAGGCACAGGAGCAGGCCGGGCTGGTTTCTTTTTAACCACTTCCCCCACCCCCAGCAAGAGAAGGGGCTAGTCAACTGCACACCAATGTCAAGAAGCACCCTTCCTACGCTCGAGTGGGGTTTTTGCTTCTAGTCTTCAGAACTGGTGAAGTAGGCAGTTGTGTGCTTGTGGAAAGGCACGTCCTGTCTTTTCCAGGGGAGCACAGCTCTCTGAGGGTCGCTTTTACATGTTTATTAACTCAAGTGGGCTACAAGGCAAAAGTAGCTGTGGGCAAATATTGTTGCTATAATTTTCACTCGGTTTCTCTCTAGTCCATAAAAGTTTAGCCTGGAATAAAATGTTGCTAGTCATTATGGTTCCAGGAGACTCCGGTGTCTTCTTTTGTAATTCATTCCTGTCAGTCCCCTTTTTCTCTCTATCCCTTGTAGCTTTTACATGTTTCCACAGCACTGTCTCTCTGAACCGCACAGCATATACTCTTCTCTTCTCTCAACAGTGGGAGGGCTCCTAGTGTCCTGGCCCCACTGGTGGACCTCCTGATGGCACCTGGTATTTCTGGCCACTGTGTGACACAGAGTGTTGGACTGGGTGGGCCTTTGGCCTGATCCAACATTGGCGTCTCTTATGTTCTTATGTAACCCTCTCACAGTTATCCTCCCTTTTCTCCTTGCACCCCCCACAACACTCTCCTTTTTTTCTTCCTGCACCTGTTCCCCAATTTTTTTTTTAAATCCTGTCTACTCCACAGGTCCCTCTGAATGCCTTTTTCTCAGCTCCCCCATCTTTTTGCTCTTTACCCACAGGACTTTTCATGTCTCGTGTAAGCCTCCTCTTTTGGCCCTCCACCACAGAATGTGTTCTCTTCCCCACCCCCCCAACATCAGTGTCATCCCACTCTTCTTTCCTCATCCATCTTTCTTCACCCCTACAGCTCAGGCCCCCCTTTCCTCTTCCTCCAGCTTTTTTTTTTGGGGAGGGGGGTTGTTTGTCTTTCATCCTCACTGAATTTGCCAGCAGCAGTAGCAGAAAAGACTGGATTTCACTCTCCCAGCCTTAGAAGGTGTCCTGGGCACAGCTGAGATTTTGTATCATTAGACCTAGCCACTTGGGATGGGCCACTCATGCCAACTGGCTGTCCCAGATCTAATCATTTTACTTAGCATGCTCCCATCCAATGCTCCCTCTAAGCTGTGAAGTCTTGTGAGCAAAAATTCTATTTTGTGAGCTACTAGCATTAAAGTTGTGAGCGAGCTATTTGGCTACTGCATAAATTAGTTGGCTCTGGAGCCATCCTTCCCGAGCTAAGACAAAAATGTGTGAGCTGGAGGCTAAAAAACTGTGAGCTAGCTCACACTAACTCAGCTTAGAGGGGACACTGCTCCCATCTAGCTATCCCTCCACTCAATTAATGTCAATTACTCCTGCTTGTCACACCAGCAACCCTCATTCTCCATCGCATCTTGTACGCTGCATGGTTTATAATCTACCAGCGGTGATCGGAGGGTATGAATCCAGAGAAGCCCGTCCCTTGGGCTTACTAGCATACTATTTGTTCATTTACTTCATTTATAACCTGCCCTTCTCCCCCAATGGGGACCCAAAGCAGCTTACATCATTCTCCTTGCCTCTGTTTTATCCTCACAACAACCCTGTGAAGTAGGTTAGGCTAGAAGTATGTGACTGGCCCAAGGTCACCCAGACCTTTTCTGTACAGTGGGCTTACTACTCATTTCCGGGAAACAGAATTCCCATGCTGATGCTTTGAATTTGCTGCACCCATTCCTCGAAAGGACATTTCTTTTGGTGTTCTTCTTTGTGAATCTGCCCCAATCTTGCTTCATCTATACTGCCCTTCCTTGGAAAAGAGAAGGATTGATTATTGCGTAACTTCACTGAGGGCACCTCCTTTCCCCCCCCAGTGAGCTTCCATAGCAGAGTGGGGATTCGAACCTGAGTCTCTCAGATTCTAGGGCAACAGTATAACCACTACACCACACTACAAGACTGGTCTTAGGGCTATGTCATAAGGATACTAGAAACTGAACATCTATAGGCTTCAATTTGGGGCGAGGAGGAGAGGAAATATGCAATTAGGATTATGTCACTTGCAAGTAGGATTTTTGTTCTTTTAAAAAAATGGAAACACATTTTTGTAGCCAGAGATCTGCCATCGTAAAACACATCGCCATAACAATCCTTCCCCCCTTCCCAAATCCTTATGTGTCCTGCATTACAAATCTGGACTTCATCACTCCTAACCTGACCTGAAGGAGCATCTTCTCTTGGAAACACAGAGCAAATGTTGTCACCAGGGACAATTTGGAACACATGGAATAATCATTCATGCTGGATTGAAACAAATTGGGAAGAGTTTAAATAACTATCTCTGCTCATTTACTATTACATTCAGTGATTGCCCAAATTGTACCAATTAACGTTTACTCTTAAGCAGTGTTCCCTCTAAGCTGAGTTAGTGTGAGCTAGCTCACAGTTTTCTAGCCTCCAGCTCACCCATTTTGTCTTAGCTCAGGAAGGAGGACATCCAGAGCAAACTAATCTATGCAGCAGCCAAATCGCCTGCTCACAACTTCAATGCTGGGAGCTCACAAAGTAGAATTTTTGCTCACATGACTCCAAAGCTTAGAGGGAGCATTGCTCTTAAGATAACTCTGGTTTCTGACTCTCCACCACTCACACGCTTTCCAGATTTTCTGCTGTGCTATGAAGACAAGAAACATGTTTTTTGGGGGAAATGAAAGCAGTGGTGTTAGGGATACTGAGTTCCAGGAACATCAGAAGAGTAATTCTAGGTCAAAACAAGGCCCATCTATTTCAGCATCCTGTTTCCCTCAATGGCCAGACAGATGCTTTCAGGAACCTCAGCATCAGAGCATGAAGCCATCAAGAGACCGTGGCCATCACCTTGTAGCGTATGCTTCAACTATAATGCTTATAATGTTTCAGCTAACACAGCACTCAGTGCTAGTGCTCAAAACAGATTCCCAGGGTGTATGCTAGCACAAGTGATGCCAGCCCTGGATATTCCTGAATATTTCCAGGAATATTCAGGATAGAGATTCTCTAATGTGTATCCAAATCCAGAATACAGCACTAAAAATACTGATACAGACAGGATATATCCAAGTGCACATCCCTAGTAGCTACAGTTTTAATAAAATTGCTTCTCCAGTTCACACCTCCCTAACCCAGGTTTAACTATATCTACACTTGTCTTGAGGTCCACCTCATATCCTTTCAAACTAGACATGCACTGCCAGTTTTCTGTTGAAACGTAATTCCCAGGCATGCAGTGCCCCAGTTTGGACTGAGATGATGGCATGCAGGGAGAGGGGACTTAACCCTCCCCCCATGCCATATTCCCAACCTGAAATGGCTTCAATGAGCTGCTGTTTGTCTCACTAGGGAAACTGATATATATTGATGGGTGACACACAAGTTTCCTCAGTGGGGCAAATAGTGGCTCCTCAGGACTGTTTCCAGTCAGGAAAATGGTATACAAAGGGTGGATCTTCTCTGTACAAGCTGCATTCCCAATCCAAACCAGGCCCCAATGCATCTGAGAATCTTTCAGTAGGAAGCTCCCAGAGCATGTCTACATGACAGGACCTGTGGTGGAGCTGTAAGTAGTGGAACATATGGTTAGGTCCTCAGTTATATAATTCTGCCCACCAGATGCTCAGAACCTGCCTTT
>NW_015172553.1:1241238-1249167 GCF_001447785.1 Gekko japonicus | reverse complement strand
ACTCCTGGCTTTGCCAGTAAGATCCTTCTCTCTTCTCCCACCTTCTCCACAACAGAGGAGTTAGGCCAGGGTTATTAGGAAAGGAGAGGGAGGAAGCGGGTCACTAGACCAGTGCAATGCTACCCTCACTATGAGACATGGGAGGATTCATGGATAATACTAATAATATGTTTCCTGCTTCATTAAAGTCAGCAATTTGTGCTCAGGTTTAGTTTAAAATATCTGCCAATGAGATCCTGCAAGAAGAGGGGAGGGGGGAAAGGAAACAATCTGGAAAAGATTACTGAATGCTGATAAAAGCTACACCAGCAATTTTGCAGTGGAGAAGGAAGGCTGCCAAGTCTCCTCTGTGAAACTGGACACATATGCACATGGGGGAGTGAGTCACCTTGCCCTCCTCCCATTGTGAAAAGCAGATTACAAATCTGATATTAGGGTGAAATAAACCCTCATAGGTGTGTGTGTTTGCCTGCGTGCACTTGGGAAGGGGGGATGTATTTGACAATGACTCCAGTCGAATGTGAAAATAAGGAACTGTATTAAGAACTACTATTCATGTAGAATACATGGAGACCGAATCTGGGGTTTGTTCCGACTCTCATGTTAAATCCAACAGTGTACTCCATTTTACTTTAGAGCCAGCCAGAATTTATTTGCTTTTAAATTCATAGGAAACCCAGGAAGAGAACAAATCACTTGTGTGTTTATTAAGTTTTAACATCATTATAACTATAAGTGATTAGTTTTAGGCTTAAGGCTGTGATCAAAAGAGCTGAATGAGGAAAGGAAAGGAAAGGAAAGGAAAGGAAAGGAAAGGAAAGGAAAGGAAAGGAAAGGAAAGGAAAGGAAAGGAAAGGAAAGGAAAGGAAAGGAAAGGAAAGGAGTTCTCTTCTTGGGTATCAAAGTCTGGCAGGCCCTGACTCTAAAGTAAGATATTCTCCATCATGCACTTTTTCTTTCAACTCAAAATTTCCTGGAAGTACGAATTAAAAACAAACATTTTAACGGTCTATCACTTGATCACTGCCTCAATATAAAGGAACTATTTCTTGTTAAAGGAGACTTTCACAATGTCTGCTTCCACACCAAGGTGATTCTGGGTATAGCTCTCAGTGCTGCTGTGAATGCAGATATACTCATAGTGGCAATGGAGCACCCACATGGAAGTTCCCGCCCCACACACATATTCCTTGCCTCCACTCTGTGGGCAGCATTTACCCCCTGCTTTTTCCAGGCTTTTCAACATCAGTGTTGAAACGTCCTTGAACAGTTGAGCCCTTTATTGTAGAAGAACATTTGGATTAAGACGTGGTATAGATTATGGGCTAATGTGTCTATTTCAGTGCCTCTTTATCTTTAATTATGAAACCCCAGTGCAAGGGGAGGGGGTTACAGGACAAAGGATCAAACCACGCCAACATCGCCAGTGCCCGAAGTCTGACATTTGCGCAACAGCTTCTAGGAGCTCAGTTTCTCAAAGAAGAAGATTGCTGATATTTTGCAAGCAGCCTTCTCTTTGCAGAGGTAATCATCACCTTTCCTAAATTATAGCCATGCTGCTGGATGCTCAGGCCTTCCAAGACTTTGTAGTCTGTCCTTGTATTTCTATAATGTGGGCAAGATTACATCAGATTATTCAATTATGGGCTGACTGGTGGCTTGGCCCTGCTGCCATGCGGGCAGATCCCGACAGACTCAAGACAACAATTGAGAACTGAAATCCAGGAGGCAAAAGCTCTTATTCACACCCATGTAATTCATTGGTAGAAGACCAATTCTTTTGTTGGGTCACTTGACTCTCACCCAAACCAAACCAAAGTTCTCAACTGATGGGTGGGGGGATGCTCATGACAGGCTGTAATGAAATTTGTTTGGGTTCATGATTCAGAACAAAATCTGACAGTTCTGGAGAAAAGAAAGTGTTCAGCCGCAAGCATACCCTCCTTTTGAAAACCAAGCCGATCCTCAACACATGACAAAGGGCAGATTGCAATGTTGTAGAACACTGTCTTATAGCCAGTACATTATAATTACTAGAGGGGGACCTCAATGGAAGCTAAAACCACACATGAACAACCTTTACACTATTTATTTAAAATGCTTATATTCCGCCTTTCCCCATTCATGGACTTCACAGTGCCTTATAACCAACTCAAGAAAAACAAAAAGAAAACACCATATTGAAAACCCACAACAATAATCCCCTACCAATGCCAACAAACATCCATTGAACACACATGAACACACGAAGCGGCTCACACTGAATCAGACCATTCATTCATCAAGGTCAGTATTGTTACTATAAAAAATCCCGAACACAGACATCTAATTCTTTTGGCAAGACATAATTCCCTCCCAACAGCCAAAAAACCAGGAAGGCTTAAAGGTATTCCCTGGAATGAAAGAAATTATTCTTGTGTGTCTGGAGCGATAGAAACCATCTCACGTTTGCTGTTACGCTGTCCTTTGTTTATTGAAGCTAGGTGTGGTATCTCTTGTCAACTATGACGTTTAGTGTTTGAGAACGTTACTATAAAAAATCCCAAACACAGACATCTAATTCTTTTGGCAAGATATAATTCACTCCCAACAGCCAAAAAACCAGTAAGCCTTAAAGGTATTCCCTGGAATGAAAGAAATTATTCTTGTGTGTCTGGAGCAATAGAAACCATCTCACGTTTGCTGTTACACTGTCCTTTGTTTATTGAAGCTAGGTGTGGTATCTCTTGTCAACTATGACGTTTAGTGTTTGAGAACACTTCAGACCAACACGGCTACCCACTTGGATCTATGTTCAGTGCTCTAATAATTATATTATTCACAGCATAGCGGGAACATTGTTTTGAAACTGCGGGAACATTGTTTTGAAACTGTTGTTTTCAAACAACGTGGGCTGGCTGGAAGCTGTTGCTATATCTCTTGCATACACTTTTAAAATGATCTTAGTATTTATTGTTTTATTGTTTTTGTTGTATCCATAATCCCGCCATCCTATGGTTGAAGGGATTAACAACGAAATAAAGAAATAAACAAAAAAGTGTTGTCTGCTTTGACTCCACAGTCTCAGGCCAGAGATCTATCACATCACCTACTGCCTGGTCCTTTTAACTGAAGTTCCAGGTGATTGAACCTGAGATCTTCTGCATGCCATGCAGATGCTCTGCCACTGAGCCACAGCCCCATAAATCCCTACTAACAGGGACATCACCTTGCAGTTCTATGCCTTCCTCACGTTCTCCCAGTAGCCCATGCCACAGGCTGATGCGCAACAGAACAAAAAGTGGGCTTGACAGGGAACAAAGAAGCAAACTTGATTGGCAGGGATGGTGAAGAGAAGCTGATGCTAGCACATGGGTTCAAATGGGAAGAGATGCTCCTTCAGAGGTATGGGTCCCAAAGGTGTGAAGGGCTTTAAAGGTAAGAACTGGAACCGTAAACTGAGTTCAGAAACAAACAGCCAGCCAATGCAAGTGTTTTAGAACAGGAGAAATATGTTCATCTCATCTAATCCTGGAAAACAAATGGGTTGCTGAGTTTTGTATCAAACTGAAGTTTCCAAGTTGTCTTCAAGGGCAGCCCCTACATACAATGCTGTAGCTCAACTGTGATGTAACAAAAGCATAGATCATCATGGCCAGATGAGCAGATTTCATAGGAGAGAGAGTTCACAAAACAGATGTAATATTTTTTTTAATTATTATTAAATAATAAAAAAGATGTAAAAGGTATTTTGGACATTACATTAACCTCGAATGATAAAAGGGTTGGAACACTTTCCTTATGAGGAAAGGTTAAATCGCTTAGGGCTCTTTAGCTTGGAGAAACGACGACTGAGGGGTGACATGACTGAGGTTTATAAGATTATGCATGGGAAAGAGCAGGTAGAGAAAGAGGTACTTTTCTCTCTTTCTCACAATACAAGAACTCATGGGCACTCCATGAAATTGCTGAGCGGTCGGGTTAGAACGGATAAAAGGACGTCCTTCTTCACCCAAAGAGTGATTAACACTTGGAATTCACTGCCACAGGAAGTGGTGGCGGCTACAAGCATGGACGGCTTCAAAAGGGAATTAGATAAGCATATGGAGCAGAGGTCCATCAGTGGCTATTAGCCACAAGGTATAGATAGGGGCTCTGGGGCAAGTGATGCTCTGTCATCTTGGTGCTTGGGGGGGGTCAACAGTGGGATGGCTTCTAATGTCCAGGCCCCACTGGTGGACCTCCTGATGGCACTGGTATTTCTGGCCACTGTGTGATACAGAGTGTTGGACTGGATGGGCCTTTGGCCTGATCCAACATTGACATCTCTTATGTTCTTATTAACCTGTTTTTCAAACAACAGAGCTGGGTCTGTAAAGGCTAAATTCTTCATGTGACCTACAAATGATAACTTCATCCAAGGTGACCATGTCCGTACCCTCAAGGACATCGGCCTACCCAACCAGCTTCACCTCCATTTTGTCTGGATTCAGCTTCATTTTGTTCTGTCTTAGCCACTTAACCACAGCCTCAAGAGCAACATAGGAGAACCAACACTGCAGTGCTTGGGGACTTAGGAAAATAACACACATAGAGCTGGCTACATAAATAGGGTTGCCACCTCAGTATCGGAGATCAGCTGTAATTCTGGAATATCTCCAGGCCCCACCTTGAGGTTGACAAGCATATAGACAGAGGATATTGACAACATCCAGCTGTGAAGCACTGGATGATCTAATTCAATGGTCTGACAGAACTATTAAGGAATACTGGTGAGAGAACTGGTCACTGCATCACTCTGTGGGTTAGGCCCCAAACTACCAACTTGGCTTCTCTGGTGGAAACTCTTTGGGTGATTTCCCACAAGCGCTGCTCTGCGCTCACTCTTCTCTTTGGCCTGATGGTACGTGTGAATTTCACACAAGCTGCTGCGCGACCGCATTTTGCCCCGCAGCTTCGTGTCATTTTCCCCACGTCTACTCAATCCTGTTTCTTGAGGATTGAGTAGACACGGGGAAAATCGCAGGAAGCTGCGGAGCACAGCGAAACTCTTTGTGTACATTTAGACAAAAAAGACCACATCTCATCCTAGGGCTAGCTCCTTAGTACCTATGCCATGTTGTAAACCCTGTGGTATAATGGAGTGATCCACCACCTCAACGGCTGCTAACAAAGCTAACTTCATTAACGGTTGAAACGTTTGGTCTCCGATTATAGAGTACTTGATGGATAATGAAATAGTTCCAAAAAACACATATTATAACAACATTCTGTATTTTTGAAAAAATCTAGATTTGTTGTTAGGGTAAATGATCAATTTACTGTCCTGCATCATTGTATATTTTGTAATCTGGCAATATGTTTGGTATTGTGTAGAAAAGTATTGTATTAGTATTCTGTTGAGATGTTAATATAAATACAATTATTAATTTTTTAATTTTTTTTTTTAAATAACGGTTGAAACTATACACAATATTTTACAGGCAGAGTGGGCAGTTTGAGAAAATTTTCTTTCCACAGGTGAGCTCTGTTCTCCAGACCATAGAGATGAGCCCCTGAAGAAAACGGCTGCTTTGGAGGGTGGACTCAATGGCATTATACCCAGCTGAAGTCATTCCCCCTCCACAAGCCCTGCACTTCCCCCAAATCTCCAAGGATTTCCCATTCCAGAGCTGGCAATCCTAGCAGGGTATCAGAGGGGAATGGACACCAACCAGCCCTGTTGCTGCCATGCCCTGCCCACTAGGAGGTGCCCTGGTGGGCCGTCTTATCTTTCCCTCACCCATAATGCAGGGGTGAGGAGAGTAGGTGATGTTTTCCTGTCTCCCCATGGTGTGTGTGTGGGTGGGGAGGCATGTGGGCGATTGCCCTCCCCAAAATCTTTGGGCTAGCTCTGAACAAAGTACAGGGTGGGTTTGGGAGAAGGAAGGGTATCTCAAAGACATGAAGGGATAATAAAAAACAGGAGTGGCAACAACACAAGAAAACACAACAGAATGCTGCAAAAGACTCTTACCTCGCTGTCTTCCGCAGGGGGTGGGGGTGGCTCCTTAATAATCTAGAAGGAACGAACAATAAACACAGAAGGTTAATGCCAGAACCACCTGCATACAGCCTCTTCCCCAAGGAGTTCAAGGTAGTACAAAGGGTCCCCCCCCCCTCATTATCACTACATCCCTCATGCAAGAGAGGTTAGGCTAAGAGAGAATAAATGGCCTAAGGTCACCCAGGGAACTTTGTGGCTGAGTTGTAATTAGCACCTGGCTTTCTCCAGGCAAAATCCAGCATGTTAGTCACTAACCAATAGCAGGCCCTGTATTACAGGCAGGATTTAAACTAAGCCAGGGCTCATCCCTAGAACATGTTGGATATTAACAGAGCCACCTCCAAGTATGTGCCTAGTGCTCTTCCCTCTTCACTAAAAAGTCACAGCTCACACTAAGGCATTGGTAAGGCAAGACTGTTCAAATCTTACCTTGGCCACAAAAATCATTACATAAGCCACTATCTCTAAGACTCTGGCTCCTATCAAAAGCTACATCATAAATATATTGGCTGACCTTACAAGGGGGCTGTAAGAATTACTTAGGTAAGCTGAAGCACTTTGAACCTTCTAAACATACTATATAGATGCTCAGTTCTATTTGTCACATTTTCCCCCACCCTTTCTCCAAGGAGGCCAGGGTGGTGTATATAGTTCTCCCATCTTTCACACACAATCAGAAAGCTGGACTCTTGTAGCTCACAGGGCCTAGAGCCAAAAGGCTCTGAAGTGAGTCGCAGTCCCAAATGTTCCTTCCTACCAGAGCCATTCTGCCACTTCCTCATCAGCACAAGGCAGCTGTACTCGATCCATCGTTTTAGATTTAATAGATGCATCTCTCCCCAAGAACTTGGTAATAAAATGCCTGCACAGTTTAGGGGTTCCTCCAGCATTTGGGGGGGGGGGAGCAGACAATGTGGGTGAGATTTTTAAAAGCTCCTCTGGCAGTGTTTTTGCCATAGAGACAGAGCTGATGTGGGGTGAGGCTGTTATTTCGCGCAGAACTTTGCATCTCCAGCTTAGCAAGCAGCTGGCGAACACTGCAGCTCTTCTCTCCAAGAGCAACAGACAGCCATCCAGCAGGAAAGCTGGAACAGAGAGGCACCTCCAGCATCTCCCCCGAGCCCAGAACCAGCCTTGGCCAGAACCTTTCTGAAATCCATGAACTAAATCCTTATCCTGTAAAGTGAGGGAAACACATGGCATAGCATTTGTTTTGTTTTCCATGCACGTATATCCACCTCACACACTGTAGTGTGAGTAGGTGGTTCATTTCCAAGGTTGTGTGTACCATGAACCAAAACCCGTAAGTAAAATTCTGTATCTAAGGACCAAACGAGACATGACGTTTTGCACAAATCACTTCTGGGGCTTCCCTGACCTGCCTCTGATTGTGTTACAGCCAAATGTTACATGTAGGAAACAAAATTCCTAAGTGCACTGGAGCCCGATTTGGCTCAGCCATGGCACAGGAGAGGCTTCAGCCTTTGCCCTGCACCATTCTCCAGAGCTGAAACACTCCCCATGGGGATGTAGGTACAGAACTGGGTCCTGGCCATGCTTGGGACACTTGTTTCCCGCATGTAACATTTGGCTGTGTGACATGATCAAAGTCAGGCTGGGGGAACCTCAGACCTGACTCATGCCAAACACCACATCTAGTCTGGCTCTAAGAAACCCAAATTCTGTGCCAGGAAATAGATGATTTTTGCAACCTGTATAAACTATGCAAATTGAGCATTTGCTCATTTCCCCTTGTTTTCCATAACCCATTGAGCATTTTTTTTAACAGTGTTGCCTAATTTATTCTGGTTTAATTTGTGCTACAAAGAGCTAAGGAGCTGTGCAGCCCTGACACTGCACCTCTTGAATGCTGGAAGTGTTGGTCGGCTACCTCTTGGGCTTCA
>NW_015172553.1:1200609-1241222 GCF_001447785.1 Gekko japonicus | reverse complement strand
TCCAAAACCCATCTTCTTTGGGTGGGTTTTTTTTTTTTGGTATCTTTTATATATGTGTGTGTGAGTGTGTGTGCACCTGGAACTCATGGCGACCTCCGGTGACTGTCCCCTACTGGGGGCCTGGAAGATATTCAGGTTGCGGTCACATACGCCAGAAAAAATGGTGTGTGTGGGGGGAGCGAGGCTATTGCATGATCACACCTCCCTTTGAAGCTGTGGGCACACTCTGTCAGTGTGTGATCAGATGCATCTGCAGGTGAGTCAGGTTTTTTGGTGCCATTTTTCCCCCAGTGCCCTTAACCAAGGGATTGATGAATCTCACCTCTGCACCGAGGGCTCCCTATGGAGTTTGCGATGATGCGCATACTGCAAAGGGGGGGGGGGACAGCAGCACAGAGTCAGGATGCCCCGATCAGACCATCCTGAAGCCATGTGAGCGCGCTGGACCGATCAGACATGGGAATGTCCGTGGCCCGTCGCGACCCATTTACTACTGGATTTTCCCCAGTGTCTTTTAACTCCACTTCTGCGGCGGAGCAAAATGGGTTGCCAATGGCTGTGGGGCGCTTCCCAGGTGTTGTTGTCTGATCGCGCTCTTTAAGTCCACCCAGCATATGCACCTGTATCGGGTCTAATTGTGCGTATGATCGCATCCTCAGAGAGGTGGCTGAATAAGGCCTGCCCTTGCCTCCCATCTGCTGGTATTTCAAGGAGGTCTCCCATCCAAGTACTTGCCAGAGTCGACCCTGCTTAGTTTCTGAGATCTGACAAGATCAGGCTTGCTTGGACTATCCAGGTCAGGGCACTTTCAAGCATATCTTAACAACCACAAGAAAGGAAACCTGGTATTCTCAGGAAAGCTGAGCTGTCTGCCCAACACATGCCCAATACCATTTATTGACCTAGTGACCTTGAGCAAAGTAGCAGTAGGTTTGCAATAATTACTGAGATGATATATGTGAAGTTCTAGTCTATAGTTCGGTAGATGATAGAATACAGTGATTCTACATGAGAGAAATATGTCTGCAAGGACATAAGTGCTCTAGAACCTGCATTCCTGCAGGAAACCAGCCTTCAGGCCAAAACAACTGACAAGCTGAGGTTTCTGTGCATGGGTCTCACAGCATTGTTTTAAATAGCTGATGCACAAGGCCCTGATTTATATTGGGACCACAGTGCCATCAAGACCCTATTTATGAGCGATTTGAAAGGAAAGAAACACTGGGAGCTCTGTACACTGAACTCCCAGAGTCTTGCCTGGCTCAGCCCAGTCAGAGCTCTGTTTCCAAAGTTTGTTTTCTAGCGAGATGGGTATCTAAGAATGGTGTGAGGGCAAAGGTAGATTACTCGGAGCAGATGGAGTTTCCAGGGAGGAGACATCAGTATCTGAAGACATCAACAAGGAAACATTCTCAGGAGCCAGATGGTTGGGGTGCTTCCTCCTTTTGCCAGAGGAAGTCTCTGCAAGGGTTTGTTCCAACAGTTTCTTTCTCAGGGTCTCCCCCCACCTCCACCTCTCAGGGTCTTCCAGGACCCCTCATTTGTTGCAGATGTGTCCACATCCAAGTTTTTGGCCATGATAGCCAAAGTCTAATGTTTAGATCTAAAATTTTGCTCCAAGGAAAAAAAATATACATGCAGCCAACTCCATTTAATATGAAACGTCCATCCCTGCAGATGGGAACTGAGATTAAAAGCATGCTTCTTTCTTTCTTCCTTTCTTTCTTCCTTCCTTCCTTCCTTCCTTCCTTCTCTACCACCACTCCATAAAGAATGTGAGCAACAAAAGCCCAGCATTTTTGATTGAAATTAATTAGACAGTTAAGCAGGGCCAAATTCGGTAGGTGTTGCCTCAAATTGTCTTGCCCATTTAGCTTCAGAATGCCAAGATTAAATCCATTTGTGGAAACAAGTGGACTCTCTCAAAATAAAACCATACTGATGCCAAAGCAGAGGCTTAAGGCTCTGACAGTAAAATCCTATGCAGAGTACCTCCAGCCTAAATCCACTGATTGCAATGGACTTAGACTGGAATAACTCTACACAGGATTGCACTGCAAGAAAACTAAAGGCCCACCATGAGTATTATTGGATTTTATTCTAGAAAGTGTTCACTATCATGTTCTCCTGTGGTTCATTTTTATAGAGTTTGCGCTGGAAAATTTCCCAGTGGATTTTGGTGGGTTTGGCTATTTAGCTACAACAGACGTCATTCTAATTCCATCATGAGCATTTCACTCAGATGATTTCTCATGATTTTAATTCTTTCTCCCCTTTTAAAAATTGGAGAACATCCTAATAGGATGGAGGATTGATGCCAGTCTTTATCTCCCCCATTGGAATGGGTGGTGGTCGAAGAATTTTGAACCTCATTATATTTCCTCCATACTGATGGGAAAATGTGTAAGTTATATTTTAATTGCTCCTTGGGGTTGAAGCCGAGGGCCTGTGTTTCCTCTCAAGCTTCATCCTCCATATTAATCAAGCCTGCTTCTCTCATGTTTAAATACTTTCCTCTACTTTCTCCAAAAATTTAAAATCCTTGGGGCAAACTGAAATGTAGAATGAGAAACGAGGATCTCCAGGAAATGCTTCTTCCTTTACTTTTTCTTACAGAAAACCTACTGTGAGGTGTTTGACATTTGGAATAATGCCTTGCTTTAATTTAACTTCTGTCCATCATATATCCTCTAAATCAGATGTATGCACCTGACATCATTCTGAGAGACACTTTTATATTTAAGGATTCAAGAGGGCACCTTAGTTAAATACTTAAGAAAGTTTTCTTTTTACAATTCTTTCTCAGTGCTCTCTTTTTAACCCTTTTAAACTCAAAGTATATGGTACATTATGAAGTAGACAAGTTGGGTCTGGGATGTCAAATGTAACACAATGACCAAAGAGTTGCAACTTCTTCTCAATTCATGTCTGTGTGGTGGCCAATTCTTGTGTGTGGTGCCCAGGACACATGGGAAAAGAGGCTCCCCATGGGGAAAAGAGGCTCCCCATGGCATTTTCCCAACCTGACATAGTCCCATAGGATACATGTGAGTTTCCCCAAAAGGCCCAATAGCACCATTTCATGCTGCGAAAATGGCATGAAGGAAAAGCTGAAACTCCTTCCTCATGTGTCCAAGTCCTGACATATTCACCTGTTTAGAACCAGCTGCTTAGAAGTGGAGAGGAATTCTGCCTGAGTTAGAACACAAAAAAGCTGACTTCTTGATTGACCACTGATTGACCTCTATGTGTTATAAATGGAGTGATGATGATTTCCATACTTCAGCTTGGGAATTATAACAATGATACATCTGGAGTCAACATTGGTTGATGAGTGGATGCCAAGATGACCACTGGTCCAAAAGAATCTATAGCACACATCCATTGATGTGTTTGGTGTAATTAACTACCCCCAGCCTCAAAACATTGGCAGTTTATCTCATCTGCAAGCACAACTGGGTGGGAGCAATTTCTTTTCAAACCAAAGCATGTGTGTTAGTTACTCGGAGGCACATGGGAAAAGCCCACTCTGGATCCCACTAAACTGACAACCAAAGCTCAAATCAGACAAGATACTGAAAAACCTATGTCTGGATCTTTACAACAATTTCCCACCAAAAATAGCAGCTGCATAAGACTGAATCCATATTCGGACCACATCATGTGGAGGAGGGACAACTCTTTCCGCACATGTTGTTCTTCTGACTTCAAAAGCCTTTTAAAGCTGTGATTTGCTCCACACAGGGAAATGCGGGTTGCCCATATGGTACATTTCCCCCAACAAGGCACATATCACCTCTTATTTGATCTTTAAGTCAGACAGAATTTGGACTGTGAGTCCAACACACAATTACAAAAATTTCACTAGCAATAATGCAGCTTTTTTGCTCAGAAAAGCTGGATTCTGTGTCCTATATAAATTAGGCAAACTGAGCCACTTTGCATGTTTTCTCTTATTTTACCTGCATGGTTATTTTTTTAATTATTGTGCATAATTTATCATGGGAGGGGCAACAATCTTTCAGCAACTCTCTGGGGCTTTTGAACTCTCAGGAGGCATTGGTTGTGCATTTTCAAGTGTATCCTGAGGGACAGAAACTTGTTCATATCAAAGTGAAAACTGGGATCAGCTTTTACAGTTACCTCCTGAGTAACTGCAGGATTCACACCACTTTGGATACATAGAACCATTTACCAATCAGTAACTTGCCACGCTTTGCATATACCCAAGTGGTAAGTCACTTATTTGAGCCCAGGATGAAGCTCTCCCCATCCCCCAGGCACTTAATTGTCTGTTGCAGCTGTATGGTAGAACATGTGGTAGAAGGATATCTGTGGTCCCTGCCACACGGGGGAAAAAAAGGACGGGCAAAGTGCGGCTTTTGAAAGCCGCACCAAAATAGAGATGCGGTGGCGTGATCATACAGATCCTGTGAGCAGCCGCACAATCGCTCCCCGGCACGAACAGATACCGGGGAGACTGGGGACAAAGCGATGGGAGGCTGCCAAACTGTGCGTGTGTGAGCATGCGCAGTTTGGCCAGAAGCCGGGGATGGGCCGGCAGAAGGACGCGCCGGTAATCCCACGGCCGTGCTTGCCCCAGCCGTTCCGGTAAGACCTCCTCTGGAGGTGGTGTATTTTTGATGCGGGTTTTCGGCCGGAAGGGCCGGATCGGGGATGGGTGCGCAACGTTTCCCAGACGTTGCGGTGCAATCGCGCCCGTTTGCTGTGTCCCCGATCCGTCCCTCTCCCGGCCCAAAACCTTTCGTGTGATCGGGGCCTGTGTCAACCTTCCCAAGTAATAAGCAGAATTTCCCCATAGATCAGGTACAGATGTGCAGCAAAATAACTGTCTACATCCACTCTCAATAGAAGGGGTGGGATGGGAGAATAATGAGGAGAAGTGAGAACTGCTCAGGATTTACAGCCGTTTCTTTCACCATATTTTCCTTGGCCTTTCTGTTATGGCCTGGTTATTGTCTTACAAAACGTTAACAATTTTCCTCAAAATAACAACACCTGCAAGTAACTCTTTACCTCTGGAGTTAATTTCATGGGCTTCAAAGGAGGCATTCAGCCATTAAAATCTTCATTTGCAATGACGTAAACAAGGGTAGAAGTTCATCCAAGTTCAGAGATCGTGCCTGGAACAGACATCCCACCACACATTTTGGTTTGGCTGGACAGTCTTTTTGTAGCCACTGTGCTGGGGGGAAGGAAGGGGTTGCCTGCACAGCTCCCAGTCCAGGACTTCTGCCCAAACTTCATCTCCAGCATTCAAAAAGCAGCCCAAATCCTTCCCTTCTCTGGCTACAAATACCACGTCTAGAGGCCTTAGGCAGAAAACTCTACAAGCAGGTCCCTACTAATTTGTTGCAGCCATACCTTCAGATCTACTGTGTTAACTCTCTACAAGCTGACACAGTACAATTGTGTATTTTGCTCATCCCACAATTGCTTCTTATCAAGCAGGTTTGAGAAATACTAAAAAACACATTGCCAGACCTGTTTGACCAGAGGGAAAAGTGGGATGAACAAACCCTCTTTCAAACCACCTCCAATCATTCCTTTCCAGCCTAAACTAAAAGTCTAAGAAGTTACAGGAAGTTGGTTAAACACTGGGAAAGGTTGGACAGCAGGGTTGCCACCCTTTCACCTCTCATTTTATGGTCAGTGGCCCTTTACTGGAACAGTGAAACAGAACAAGTGGCACATCAAGTCCTTACTGAATTATATCATGCTTAATAACTTAATTATCAAACCTATTATTTAATTTAATGACCAGGGGTCATTTCGTAGAAAAAGAGGTGCAGGAGCTCATTAGCATAACTCATTAGCACAACTTATTTGCATATGCCACACCCAGTGTCAGAAGGCAACACCCACTGCTCAGGCTCCACTGGACTGTTTTGGATTGCTAGCTATTGGGGGGGGGACGTGCAGATCTATCCTCGCAGAGGAGGGAGAGCTTGTACCTGAACAAAACCTCGTCTTAAAGGTGCCACTGGACTGTTTTGGACCGGGGGTGGAGGTGGGGCTCTGCAGCTTACCTGGCTGCTTCTTGCTCTGACTGAGGGCTGCTGGGAGCAGGGGGTGGGGCTTGTTGCATGTGCCCGCCCCCTGAGCTCTTTACTGCTGGAGCTCCACTCCTGTGCGTTCCTGCAGGAAATGACCCCTGCTAATGACCATTAAAAAGGTAAAAGTTTCCCTTGCTCAAAAGCTAGTTGAATCCGACTCTAGGGGGCGGTGCTAATCTCCGTTTCCAAGCCGAAGAGCCAGCACTGGCCAAAGACATTTTTGTGGTCATGTGGCTGAGGTGCACCGAACACTGTTACCTTTCCACCGAAGTGGTACCTATTTATCTATTTGCAATTTCTTGCTTACAGCTCCTTAAACAGCGATTTCCCTTTTCAGAATAGATATGGCCAAAAAACCAAAACCGTGCAATATATTTCTATAGAACAAGTTAACTCTCATTTAGGCGGGATTTTCTTCTTGAGAAGTGACTTCACGTTGCTCTTTGCTGTGTCCAAAATCATCTCCCTCACCAGTATGTATTTTTAAAAACTGAAGGCAGAACTGATTGAAGCTGATTCAAACGCACATTTCTGTCTTCACAAAGCAATTTGGATAAACCGTCCAAATACACCCTTGGCAGACAGGCAGAACAGACATAGCACTGGCCAACTTTGTAAGAAACAGGTGTGCCTGGTGGGTGGGACAGAGCAGGAGGGGAGTGGAAGACATTCCTCTCCACGAAAGACTGAGGGAAAGAATTGTCTGAACCAGACCACTGTTGATGACAATTGTGGGATGAAGATAATCCATCAACAAACATCTTAACATGGAACTAGAAATGAATAACCAGAGGAGGGGATTTGCTTCCCAGAAGGGAGAAGGTCAAGGAAGGAGCAGATGACCCCACAGCCTGGCCTGATAATTAAATGTGGAGAGGATACAGGCCAGAGAGTGCTTGACCACCTCTGAGACTGAGGCCTTGGTGGTGCTGAAAGAAAGTTAAGGAATGAACCATCTTTGGCCTCAACCACACAAGCAAGCACTTCGGATGGATGGAAAGGAAAGCCTATTGCTGGCTACCAAATACTCACTGGAATGGGCATGCTTTCTTTCATCTTGAGGTGACAGCACAAGAACCAGCAAAGTGAGAGCTAGGCGAGAAAAACTTACCACAGTGCAGCACAGAGGCCAGAACCACCACAGGAGAGCCAACGCCAGAAGAAGGAAAAGAATCAGCAAAGCAATTGCCAGGATCGTCCCATCAGACTGAAACACAAAAGCAGAACAGAGCGTGTCCAAGAAGGCAAATTCCAGCTGGAATCCTCACACACCTGCATTGCTAAAATTGTCCGCTGATCTCTTCAAGCTAATACGAAATGGGTTTCCCTCGTTCTGTTCTTGCCACAATAGAAACTGGTAGAATTGCAGTGGCTAACAATGCAATGCAAAACAGAGCTACACCCATCTAAACTCACTAAATTCAATGGGCTAAAAAGATTGTAATTCTGCTTAGGATTGCATTAGAAATATGTGAGCTAAGAAGTCCATAGTTCAAGTCACACCTCAGCAACAAACTTGCATGGGCCCACCAGTCCATGTAATTTGGCATCGTCTACCTGGGATGGTCACAGTCCTCCAGGGTCTAAGGCAGAGAAACACCTTTCCCAACACCTGTCCCTGAAGGCTTTTCTCTGCAGAAGTTCTGTCAATGGGTCACAGCCCCAACTAGACAGCCTTAGACAAGCCATCATCACTCAACTCAATCTATTAAACCACAATGGGTGCGTTCAGATGGGCCATTTGAGCCGGTATACATGCCGGTTAGAAATGGACTATTTACACACAATCACACGGTCAACATCTGCCTCCCGTCCCCAGCTGTCACTTTCCAGCACAAACCCCCTATAAAGTGGAGTATTTTGATACCAGGTCCCCAAGTGGTGTTTTCCTGCTTCTCCGGTTCCAGCTGCATTTTCCCCATGTGTGAGTGCTCCTCCGCCGGTGTAGAGCCACTTCCTGTTCCCCGCTCAAAAGCTGCCCGAGGCTTCCGCTTTTCACCCATTTTTTTTTTTTAAATTAAGCATTGGCGATATGCGCTGGGGCAGAGCTTCGCCCCGGTATTAGTAAAACCAAAGTTTAAATGGTGCCTAGTTTTGCTGTGTATATGAGTTCAGGATCTCACAGAGGCCAGTTTTGGGGTAAAAGTGTGAAGGGAAGTGGTTCATTTAAAGTTTAAAGGGAAGTGTTGCGGCAGTTGGGTTGAAGGGGAAATCGCTGTTCTGCGCACGCGCAAAAATGTTAATGCTAAGGATGGCTGCCTGCGCGCATGCCCAAACTGAGAGGGAAGAAACCTGTGTGAACGGGCCGGGAGCAATGTGGCTGTGCAGTGATCCGGAACAAGGAGGTAAGTGTGATCGCAATTCTTCCAGCTTAAAAAAAAGCGCCTTGGACCAGAGCAGTTTAAACCACTCCAGCACGCCATCTGACCGCACCCAATAGGGGTTTTATAATCTGCTTTTAGATGGAACAGACAATGACAATAGTTCAGAGGTATTACTGCTTTTTGTTTGCATGTAAATACATTTCTTTTTGTCCTGCTACCTTCTCTCATCAAGCAGGTCCTGAAACTGTATTAACAATATACGGCCCTGACAAACCTGTATGAGCAGAGGCAAAAGTGGGTTAAGTCTACATCTCACTTCCAAACTACGTTCAGTTCTGTCTCCAGGCAGAGGATGATTGGCCCTTCAATTTATGAGGAAGATTCCTAGTAGGCTGGAGTCTGGCAGCCATAAGCAACCTAAAGTAGACCTCCAGTGGCAATATTGTAGGGGTTGCTCAGCACAGATCCAGCCAGCTGTGATGACACATATATGCCCACCTGTCACCTCCTCCTGCACCATCCAAGCCAAGTGGCAGACCAATCAGCTCGGACCAGGCAAACAACAGCACAGGAGAAGGCCTATGCCCACCACCAGCAGGATTTGGGACAGCTTATACATGGGCCATTTCTTGGGTTGCCAAGTTCCAGGTGGGGACAGTGAGTTGGATTCAGAAGGACTGTATGTATGTTCCAGTGTCCAGTGTAAATAAACTGTAAACACTCTGTACATACTTACACAGAGTCTCTGCTATTTTACGGCGCATCACTCCTGCTTTTACAACTGCTCTCCAGCTGACAGAGATCAACTCCCCTGGAGAAAATGGCTGCTTTGGAGGGTGTACTCTATGGCATTGTACCATGCTGAGGCCCCAAACCCCACCCTTTCCTGGATCCACCCCCAAAGTTTCCAGGTATCTTCCAACCCAGACCTGGCAACCCTAGCTATTTCAATCTACAGAGTTATTGTAAAGATGAATGACATAACACATTTAGAACACTTTGAAAGTTCCACAGATTTATGCAAATACTTATTATGGCTCCGGTCACACGGGCAGGAAACTGCGGGGGGAAAGCGTGGCTGTTTGCCCCGGGGCAAACTAACACGCAGTTAAGCAATCAGACCTCCTGTGGAGGTTCTGTGGAGGTACCGTGGAGGTTCCATGGGTAGGGAGAGGGGCCGATCACAGGACACGCCTGCGCGCAACAAAGAAGCGCGCGGTGCGGCAAACTGGTTTTCTTTTTTTGTGTACACGACGAATGCGCATGCTCCATTGGGTGCGTGTGCGCATCCACGGAGACTTGGGGGAAAAAAACCCTTTTTCGCAAGGGGACATGGGCAGGCGCTGGATGCTACCGGAAACGCGATCAGACGCCCGCCCTTGCCCCGCGGTTTCCCGAAACTAGTACCTCCGAGGTACTAGTTTTTTGCTGCGTGTTTTCGGCAGGAAGCCTTGGTTGTGCCACGGAAGCGCTACGCTTCCCAGATGTGCCGGTGAGATCGCGCCCAGAAAATCCGCCTGTCTTCCGTCTCTCTTGCGTGGCTAATGTTCCGTGTGACCGCAGCCATATTATGTTTTCACCTCTGTTGTTTTTTGTCACATGTCAATGTCACCGTTGGTGTGCCCTATAAAGGACTGAGGATCCAAAAGCTGAAGTTATGCAACTGTGCAAACAGAACAAAGACCACGCCGGGCTTGAAATGTTGGACCAGGCAGGCCTCAGGGCAGTCACCACCGATGAAACCCCATTTTCATTGTCAGTCTGAGCAGGCAAGGTTCCCCAAGGCACTTCCTTCCTTACATGCCATCTCTCCATAGGAATCTTCATGCTAACCATTTCACTAAGTCAGTAAAATGCTCTTAAAATGAATTCTTTTTGGAGCAGGTTCCAAATGTAATCTCAGGTATAGACTATTAGCTTCTAGAGGCCATCTAATATTTCTGAGCCATTCCTTGCTGGTGTCATCAGGCTTTTGGGATCAGCTAGCAGGCAAAATTAGGTTTGGCAGGAGTTCAGATAAGAGGCTTTGGGTTTAAAGAGCCAGACAGTTAAAAAAACAAAAGAAGACAAAACAAAACCAACGAACCAAGCCTCCAACGACCACATAATATATGCGGATTACCTCTCGTGTAATTGCTGCACAAATCCTGGCACACACAAGTTTTACAGGCACTTTCACACATGCATGTATAGAGTAATTGACATTTTGAGACTGGTGGGTGACTGCAGGAGTCATGAACAAATGAAACAGCCTCAGACTGAGCCAGACCACCAGTCCATGCAGCCGAGTATTAACAATTCTGACTTCCAGCAGCTCTCCAACTTCTCGGGATCGAACCACAAATGACACAAGAGATTTTAATTTTTTTTAAAAAAAATGTTGCTTCCACACAGTGAATAGCAATTACCAATTTTTTTAAACAGCCTGAAAAGACCCTCTGGTGGCACAGGGAGGGAAGGATGGGGGCCATGGAAGGAGGCTAGGGCAAGGGAAGTGGCACCAATGTGAAGGGGGCTTGCAACAATACACACTGCCCTGTCTGGGCAGCATGCAGACCCACCTTCTGTGCTCTTTTTCGAAAGCTCATATCAGACTAAGTTTGGGAAAGACAGGAGCACAGCAGAGAAAGCCTAGAAAGTGGGCAACTAGGGGACACTGTTGTATGCATGGCTTTTTTTGTAGTGGTACCCACTGGTACTGAGTACCGCCACCTTCGGGGGGGGGGCTCTCCCAAGTGACATTTTGAGACTGGTGGGTGACTGCAGGAGTCATGAACAAATGAAACAGCCTCAGACTGAGCCAGACCACCAGTCCATGCAGCCGAGTATTAACAATTCTGACTTCCAGCAGCTCTCCAACTTCTCGGGATCAAACCACAAATGACACAAGAGATTTTTAATTTTTTTAAAAAATAAGGTTGTTTCCACACAGTGAATAGCAATTAACAATTTTTTAAAAACAGCCTGAAAAGACCCTCTGGTGGCACAGGGAGGGAAGGATGGGGGCCATGGAAGGAGGCTAGGGCAAGGGAAGTGGGGCTTGCAACAATACACACTGCCCTGTCTGGCCAGCATGCAAACCCACCTTCTGTGCTCTTTTTCGAAAGCTCATATCAGACTAAGTTTGGGAAAGACAGGAGCACAGCAGAGAAAGCCTAGAAAGTGGGCAACTAGGGGACACTGTTGTATGCATGGCTTTTTTTGTAGTGGTACTCACTGGTACTGAGTACCGGCACCTTCAGAGGGGGGGCTCTCCCAAGATGAGGGAATAGGTGGAAATCAATCCATCCTTACATGAGTACCAGCAGCCGTTTTAAATACACACACACCAGGAGCTGGGGCAGCGGGGTTCCTTGAACCTTGACAGGGCCTCCAGGGTTTGGCCTCTGCTGAGAGCAGGGGTCATTTCCTGCAGCACAGGAGCGGAGCTCCGGCAGTAAGGAGCCCAGGGGGAGGGCACATGCAAGAAGCCCCACCCCCTGCTCCCAGCAGCCCTCAGTCAGAGCAAGAAGCAGCCAGGTAAGTTGCAGAGCCCCCCCCGGCCCCCCGGCCCAAAACAGTCCAGTGGCACCTTTAAGACCAGGTTTTATTCAGGTACAAGCTCTCCCTCCTCTGCGAAGGCAGATCTGCACATCCCCCCCCCAATAGCTAGCAATCCAGAACAGTCCAGTGGAGCCTGAGCAGTGGGTGTTGCTTTCTGCCACACTTCCAGTGATGTCAGGGGGTGTGGAATATGCAAATAAGTTATGCCAATGAGCTCCTGCACCTCTTTTTCTACGAAATGACCCCTGGCTGAGAGAGATGGACCTCAGTGTGTTGAGGACTTCGCAGAAGCGCCTGGTAGAGCCACCCACAGAATCATATCCTGTCCTCCTCCTAAGCTGCTGCCTCTTGAACCCCAGAGGCACGCAGCCACCCACCTCCTCCTCAGCTGCCTGAGCCCTCATAAATTTATGGAGGCAGGCCTAGAACCCCACCTCCCAGCTCATCACAGGGGAGGGCTGAATTTGTGAGGTAAAATTCCACCTTCCCCTTAAAGGGGCCTCCCTCCCCCTTGTGTCCCACAGCAGAGATGCCACCGGCTTAGGCCTTTCACACAAGTTGAATTTGCTTTAACTGTCAAACCTGGGACAAGGCTAGGGTTGCCAGACTCACGATGGAGGTGGGGGTCCCCTGCTGCCAGGCCCCACCTCCCTGCCGCATATAAACTGGCTGGGGGGGGGTTGTTGACACAAACTTCTCTCGTTCTCCTCCTTCATATTTTTTACCTTTAAAAAAGCCACTTCTCCTTTCAACAAGCAAACTTCTCCTTTCAACAACAAATCTGGGAAGCAAATGTTTTTAACCTGCCAAGATTCTCTTTTTTTCCCCCTAAGCTAAAACATGCGGCTCCTTGAGTCTTTTTTTTCTTCTTTATCATTTATCATCCTGGTAGGTTTCACCTAAACAGTTTCCAACTTAGCAAGATTCTTCTGGATCTATGGTGCCCAGAACTGAACACAGGAGAGGCTCCAGGTTAGAGGCTAGGAACATGTTTGTCCTTTGCAACATTCCTCATACGCAGAAGCGGAGATATAGCCTGGTTACCTTCTGGAATACTGTATTTGTGCAATGCTTTACTTACAAAAACAGAATGTGATCTTGGAAAGGAGCCAGAAGATCTACAATTGCTTTCAATTAGATGCAGAATGTGCTCAAAAACGTGAAACAGCAGCAGGAAACCTTAACTCTAGCTTTGAAAAGATCCTACTGATTAATAAATGTCTAAAGTCTTGTAACTATTAAAGAAAAAAATTAAAGAGTTTTTTCTATTGCCTTTTTTTGAAAATCCTGTTATTTTTAGATATGCTTTTGGAATGGTTAGAAATGGCCCCTCTGCAGTACTGTACCACATCTGCTTATGCTGCAAGGCATCCCCAGTTGCCAGATGTTTTAAAGAATCTCAGTACAACACAATGAATTTGGGATTACTCCAAGCCTTGAAGTCCATACTACATCAATGCTGCTTAACAAAGGCAGTTTTTGCCTCAATAAAAAGCTAACAGGCTGCATTCAGATGTCCAATTTACATGCAGTTAAATTGTATATCTGAAAGAACAGAGACAAAAACTCAACTATTTAGCAAAATATTACCTGCAAAATCATGAGAAGGAAACCTGACTCACTGCTTCTACATTTTGGAAAGCATAAACATCTGTACTTATTTCAACTAGGAGTCTCAGCTGATTTTAAGAATTTTTAGATCGTTAATCATCTGTCTTTTCAATGACTGATCACCAAGTCAATTACATCGGCTTATTACCACTGCCTCAATTATAGGTATGTTTTTGAGATAGAAGTTTAACAACACTCAAACTCATCATCCTTAGAAGGAAAGTCCTCTTTATTATCGTTGCTGTCATTTTTAATTAAATTAACACACCAGAAATGAAATGGTCTCAAAAGGCTAGTCATCTCCTTAAACTAAAATCGGCCTTGTTAATCACTGGTTGCATTCACACTTCAGTGGATTTTGTGCTATCACAGTGCTATAGCAGTTATTTACAAATGGATTGTCCTATGTGGAAAAATGACGGCTGCAACACAAACAATAGCACAATATCCAACAGTGTGTGGATGCAGCCAATGAATGGTTTACAGTGCTACTCTAAGTAGAGCTACACCTAACCCGTTAACTTCATTGGCCCTAGGAAGTTGTAATTCTACTTAGGACTGCATTGTCGGTTCATTAATGTACTTATTAAATCAATTCAAGCTTGACACCTTAATGTAAAGGTCTTTCAGTCTTATATATATATGATGGCCTATTTGCACAAATGAAAATGTATGTTATCTAACTACAGGAAGAGTCTCAAAGGTCCAAGTCCACCAAACAAATGTTATTTGGCTTTAAACCAGTTGAGAGAAGCAATTGAACTGATAGCACCCACTGCAATTATACGGATTCAAATACTTCTCCAGTGTGTCTAATCAAGTCATATAGAGTGGAAAAAATAATAGCAAAGATTCATATATAAACACTGTGTACTCCGACAAATTTTTACCTGTCACGCCTCACCACTGCCCCCAGGGGTCCCTGCCAGTTACCACTGCTCTAGCGGACTGTCTTCCCCCTCCCTAGGATGTACCAGCAGTCTCAGACTTGGTTGGGGAAGGGAGGTTACATCACCACCCCTCCTCACCGGTCTCCTGGGGCCTTTGCCTTTCACTCTCTCTCTCTCTGTGCACAAAGCTCCACCAGGCATCTCCTCCCCGACCAGCTGGATTGGCCTCTCTTTTATCCCCCTGGCTATTTCTACATCTGCCCTCCTGGTCCTAACCCCCCCTACCCCTCCCATGCATTTAAGCCCAGGGGTCTGGCTTCCCCTTGGGTGGGGCTGTCTTGTCATCTCCCTTTGTTGTGGGGTGGGGCTGACCTGGAGTCTCAGCCTGCCCCAGCCTTGGGCTGCCAGCCCCTTCCCCCGTTCTCCAGCTGCTCCCATGGGCTGGAGGTGGAGTCCTCTCTTGCTCCTGCCCATCAATTTGTCTCCATGAGGACGGGGCCTTGCTCAACCAGGACCGCTGCCAGGGCTTTCCCCATGGCTGAGGCCTGCCGCAAAGTCAGGTCCATTGCCAAAACTCCTCCTTGGCGCTGGGCAACCAACATCGGAGGTGGAGGAGGTAGGTCGCCTGATGCCATTTCCTCCAGCCTGGGGCATGCAGGTTGCTGGCCAGGCAGGGGTTGGGGAGCACACCATGGTCCCAAGGGGCCATGGGAGCCAGGGGCGCTTGTTCATTATAATTGTAATCATCATTGGTCTTAGAAGACACACATTGATAGAATACCATACTGTCAAATCTTCATTGGGCCCACCTCCCCATGTTCCCTTCACTGTGATTTATTTATTTACATTAATGCTATTTATATCTATTTTAAACCCTGACTTTCCTGAAACTGAAGTTGAATGGCATAGGGGTTAGCATGTTGGAGAAGGATCTGGGGAAACCAGGTTCAGTTCTCCAGTCTGCCATGTGACTTTCTGCCAGTCATCTCTTTCAGTCTAACCTACCTCACAGGTTACTTGTTATGAGTATAAAATGGAAGAGAACAGAATGATATTGTAAACTGCTCTGGGTCTCCCCACTGGGGAGAAAAAAACCTGGATATAAACATCTAAACAATAATAAGTATACACCAATAAAAATTGTATTAACAATGGATTCTGGCTGTCATATGAAAAACTTGCAGATTGGTGCAAATAACCAGGGCTCACAAGAGCTCCTATTTGTAAGTACTGTAGAACACCAGTGTGCTAAAGCAGATGCCAAGACACATTTGCTAGCACAGCATTTGCAGCAGCTCCTGCCACACTGGTCTACTTGGCTAATTCCTGCTACCAGTGGAATACCCACAAGTTGGAGTCTCTCTTTCAGTCTAACCTACATCACAGATTACTTGTTATGAGGATAAAATGGAAGAGAACAGAATGATATCGTAAACTGCTCTGGGTCTCCCTATTGGGGAGAAAAACTGGATATAAACATCTAAATAATAATAAAGATACACCAATAAAAATTGTATTAACAATGGATTCTGGCTGTCATATGAAAAACTTGCAGATTGGTGCAAATAACCAGGGCTCCCAAGAGCTCCTATTTGTAAGTATTGTAGAACACCAATGTGCTAAAGCAGATGCCAAGACACAATTGCTAGCACAGCATTTGCAGCAGCTCCCGCCACACTGGTCTACTTGGCCAATTTCTGCTACCAGTGGAATACCCACAAGTTGGACCAAAGTCAGAGGCTAGCATCTGCTAATGCAACTGAAACTGTCCAGAGGACTGGCCTGTGAACTCTCTGATGCAGCCATTCTAAGTATGTATGGCCAAACAGTAGGCTAGACTAAAAATACATATAGATTTCACTCATCGGCACTTTGCGACACACACACACTATGCCTGGAGCAGATTTGTCTCCAGCCTCTTGGGCTTTTTACAAAAGCCTTACAGTAGAAGAGATAATTCACTTTAACTGTAACTCTGCAACACATTTCATAGGAAAGGAGGTTTCTGTCCAAAGTTAAAAAAAAAAAAACTGCAGAAGAAGCAAGTCAACTGTGTCCTGGAAATCTGCTTTTCTCTGCCAAAGAACCCCAAAAGGCCAAAGACTTTGCTTATAGTGTTGTTGCCAGCTGGAGGACAATGAAAACAACCCTTGGCAGACACCAAGGAACATAAATTAACTTTCTTAATAGGAAATCTTATAGGACACACAATGGAGACATTTCCCAGTCGCCTTTTCAATGACTGTGTCTAAAAAGAATGACGTTTACAATCAAGTATATACACGTTGAAAATGTATGACAGATTCCTACATGCTAGTAAGTGCTGGCGTGTTCTCCCCTAACTGAAATCTAGGTTGCAGTACTGAACTCTCTGGGGTTGGAAGGGCACCAAAAGAGACGTAAAGTCCAGTGCCTTTGTATGACCAGGAAGTCTGCTGGATTCCAGATCTATCATGGAAAAAAGCCTGGAAGGCACAGGCTGAGAATGTCCCTGGGCTGCACTATGCCATCACACATACAGTCTCTTATCACACCAGAGATCCTGGAGCACATGTGGCAATGGGACTCTCTCCAGTGGTGCTCACTGGAAGCCACAGAGCATTATTCCTTTCTCCCTTTCTCTCTGTGACTGCCTAGAGGGGATTATGGAAACTATGGCAGACTTCTCAATTCAGTGGTAGGGCAGCGTAGAATGGATTTGTTTTGAATTCCACCCAAACGTTGCAGAGTGGAACCAACAGATTCTGATCACCTCAACATGCAGCTGTAGCTGCCCAAGGAAAATGCTGATCTTAATCCTGCGTTGCAAAAGGATAGCCTTCTTAGTCTGTCGTACCAAAATAAAACAACATTCCAGCGGCAACTTGAAGACTAACAACATTTGTTTCACTATAAGCTTTCATGAGTCACACACGCCACTTTGTCAGATATTTGTTTACAAAGACAACCCACTCAGTCTGATATCTGACGAAGTGGGCTGTGACTCATAGAAGCACATATTGAAATAAATGTTATTAGCCTTTAGGGTGACGTTGGACTTTTGCAGCATTCGGTGTATGCAGAAATCTGTACCAACAAATGAAAATACAGCCTCAAATGGGTGTTTCAAAGCAGGAATCAGAGGACAACTAGTACATGTGTTCATTAGAAGCAAATCTGTGACGCTTAGGTCTGAGAGCTGCCTTCACATTAAAAAAAGAAAGGGCGTGGGGGCGGGAATGGAAGAGAAGTTTCAGTCAGTGAATTTTCACTCACTGGGTCTCTTATTTTAAAGAATGTGCACACAAAAGCCATTCTACGTGGCTTCCCTGGGGCAAACGTCCCTGCAGCACAGTAGATGCTGTCGATCATTCATTTTATTGTATGCATTTTGGATTCTTTTTTTTAATATAACTGAAAGAACTTGGTCTAATAAAAAGGAAATTAAAACTCACAGACTGTCTGTTGCTTTCAGACTCCTGTTTACTTTGATCATTCACTGTTTTCTGGTTTCTAGAAAAGCAGCCAAACTTGATAGAACAGAATCTCATAAAATACCTGCTGTAGCTGAGCCATAATATAATACATAGAATCAAATACATACATATAGAAAACAGCATACAAATAGAACCAAACTACATGTTACAACACACACAAGACTGCCATGGGCACTCACAAACATATTGCACATTTGGACTGATACTGCAGTGCAGGGGGAAGAAGGACTCCTGCCTCCCCCTGCCTCCATTTTCCTGATCCAAATTGCCATCAGGTGGCATTATGTGCCCTGTTTGGGACTCTATGGCCACATTCAGACTGGCAGTTTAGCCTGGCAGCCAAACTTTTCAGGAGCATTTCAGTAGCGGATTAAAGGGGCGGGTTCACACAGGCACATCTGTCAGGCGTCCCCCAGCCGTACTCAAGCCGTCTTGTGCCGCTTCCCTCTTGAGTTTAAAAGATACCAGGTGAAAGTGGTAGCAAGGCGTGTGTAGAGTGGGTTGATTCCAGTTCCCTGAGTGTGAACGCAAGTGCTGCTAAGGCGGGAACAACCTGCAGTCATTGATAATAGGCACCGACTGTTTCTGCAGGCAGGTGCCGTTGGGGCCTGCATGATCCTGCCCTATTTGCTGCTGCGCCAATGCGCATAGGCGCATGCAGCCCAGCACAGAAACAGCCGCTAACAGCCCGCCTGGGTGGCCCAACAGTGTGAACACTCCCTTGTGCTTCCTCCATGGTATGCACATCTATCAGGCGTTCCCCCAGCCGTACTCAAGCCGTCTTGTGCCGCTTCCCTCCTGAGTTTAAAAGATACCAGGTGAAAGTGGTAGCAAGCCGTGTGTAGAGCGGGTTGATTCCAGTTCCCTGAGTGTGAACACAAGTGCTGCTAAGGCGAGAACAACCTGCAGTCATTGATAATAGGCACCGGCTGTTTCTTCACCGTTGGGGCCTGCATGATCCTGCCCTATTTGCTGCTGCGCCCATGCGCATAGGCGCATGCAGCCCAGCACGGAAACAGCCGCTAACAGCCCAACAGTGTGAACACTCCCTTGTGCTTCCTCCACGGTATCCTACCACTTCATTCACTGTGGTGTGAATGGGAATACCGCAACCAAGCCGTTCTGGGTCTGTTCCGGGTTTTCTTTGCCACGACTCCCTAGCATTGCAAACTGCAAGTCTGACAGCAGCCTATGTTTACGCTCTCCATGCCATGCTTCCAATTTGAGGTCCCCCCCCCCCCGCATTATGGAGTGTCACGAGGTATTCACAGCTGCAATACAGCTGCAGGTCTCTGTGGCAAACTTGCACTCGTTATAACATGCAGTTTGGCCCACAGAAAACCAGGCATCAGAGAGCAGCATTATAACCTCATCTTCTTTTGACTAGCCAGTAGCCTGCCATGTCATAAGAATTGCCTGAGTGGTCGCAGAGTACGAGAGAAGGCACTTCAGTGAAAAATCTAACAAAATGAACCAGGGCTTAAACATTTTTAAAAATGTACAATTGCAATGGAAGGCAGCTGCATATCACTGGTGGGAAATGAGGGGTGGTCTCAAGGCCTTCAGGATACCTCAAATGTCTTTAAAGTTTTCAATGTGAGAACAAGCAAATGGGAACTCTTGGGATGCATTCTGATGAAGCCATTGGATCAGTGCCATCACAAAAGCCAGACACTGCACTGGGGCACACTAACAGAGCCATGCTAAGCAAAGTGTGTGTGTGTGTGTATGTGAAGTGCTGTCAAGTCACAGCCAATATGGCAACATGGTCCCCATAGGGTTTTCAAGACAAGAGACTAGCAGAGGTGGTTTGCCAATGCCGTCTTCTGTATAGCAACCCTGGACTTCTGTGGTGGACTCCGGTCCAAGTATGAACCATGGCTGACCCTGCTTAGCTTCTGAGATCTGACATGATCAGGCTAAGGGCCATCCAGGCACCCTTCTAAATCCACAGAGATAAGTAGCCATAACTCTGCTTAGAATGGCTCTGCAAGTATTCCTGATTGAAAGAGTCCACACCTGAGTTCTGTGAGTGTTTCAGTTCCAGCCCTCTTAATTCATACCAACAACTCTCCTCCCTAGTCCCTTAAACCTCTTCTTCATCTCCAAATATACAGGAATATGTTGGAATAATTTCCCAGCACAAAGGCCCCCAACCTTTTCAAGCCTGTGGGCGCCTAGCTGGCAACTAGGTTTCCTGAATGGCCACTCTGTTGACAAAGTCCCACCTACACCACATTAAAGGAATGGTGCCCACTAGGTGAGATACTATCAGATTTTGCTCTAGGCAGTGCCCAAAGGGAAACAAACACAGCTGCTCGCCTGCATGCCACTTGTAAAAATACACCATTACGTTCTGTTTTGCAACAGGAGTCAGACTTTCCACTAGCAATCGAAATAGATGTGGATGTCATTAAAGAAATATGCCAATGCTTATAAATGGTGCATCTCCATGTGTAGAGGAGCTGTTGGTACTTAATGAAGTGAATGTCCCATGTTTTCTATGGGCATTTGGAGAATATGAGCACGATGGACCCACAAATAAGCCATGAAACTTAAACTTCATAAATGTGAATGGAGATGTGAAATAGTATTTTAGGTCTGGAGAAAGACAACAAGTTGGCTGGATGAAGTGGTTTGAATGAGGTGCATTGTACATCCACAACATCTCTTTTGGAATCCGTTCATAAATCTGACATACTAGAGGCGACTGCGAGTTGAGCATCCACCTCATTTATTTATTTATTTTTATTTTATTAGTTGCTGTAGATTTTCCGGGACGTGTGGCCGTGGTCTTGGCATTGTAGAACCCGACGTTTTGCCAGTAACTGTGACTGGCATCCTCAGAGGTATAAACACAGAAAGATGGAGTACTCTCTGTGTCAAGGTGAGAAGAAAATGGTAGGCAGGTAATTTATATCTACTCCAGAAGGTAGGGTAGGGCTGAGTCATTATCTTGTAGGAGTTCCCCAGGCTATGAACATGCTAATGGAGGATGTGAGCAAAAATTCTACTCTGTGAGCTACTGGCATGAAATTTGTGAGCAAGCAATTTGGCTACAGCATAAATTAGTTGGCTCTGGAGCCATCCGCTAATGGAGGAGCTTTCCTGAGGAGATTCTTTTGTTTCCTGAGGAGGTTTCCTGCTTCCTGAAGAGGTTGTTGAAATTCTAATCTTATCTGTAGTGCTATTGTCTGATGTAAAGCCTTTTGTGTTTTTCAGGACAGGAAGCCATGTCCTTTTTTTTTTTGAACTCTGTTCTTTCTTGTTGAAATTATGTTTATGTTTGTGAATTTCAATGGCTTCCCTGTGTAATCTGACATGGTAATTGAAAGTGTTGTCCAACCTTTCAGCGTCTTGGAACAAAATACTGTGTCCTGTTTGAGTTAGGCTATGTTCAGCCACTGCTGATTTTTCAGGTTGGCCAAGTCTGCAGTGTCTTTCATGTTCTTTTATTCTTATCCAAATGCTATGCTGTGTGGTCCCGATGCAAACTTGTCCACAACTGCATGGTAAGCGGTATACTCCTGCATAAGTGAGGGGGTCTCTTCTGTCTTTTGCCAATCGTAGCATCTGTTGTATTTTTCTGGTGGGTCTGAATATTGTTTGTAGGTTGTGTTTTTTTAATTTATTTTTTTATTTTATTGTTTGTATCCCCCCCATCCCTAAATTGATGCAGGGTGGCTCACAATAGAATTTGATAACAATAAATATAATAAGCAGATTAAAAGTTTTAAACATTCAAGGAGTCATATAATGGACAGTAAACAAGATAGCAAAACCAGGTAAAAAATTTTTTTCAGGGCAGTCCATTTACAGGCAGCAACCCCTCTATTTCAACTGATGATACAATCAAAATTGCTGCCTTCTCTCAAAGTATCACCCTGGGCAGATGTGAAGTGGTCAGTTTTGGAATGTGATGGGAATCTGAAAACTATTCAAGAAATTTAATTGAGCCACTTCCTCTGTGTCAGAATCAGCAGATTTTAGCAGAAGGCTCAATGCCTTCCAATGAGGCTGCAGAAAGTTCAATGCCCTTCTGTGAAGTTACAGCACGTTTGGTAACCTGTGAGAATGCAGAATGTTCAGTGTCCTCTGAGAGTACAGAATGTCCAATGCATTTCTGTGGTTGCAGAATGTTCAGAGTCTTTTTGGTTGAAGAATTCTCAGTGCCCTGAAGTGAAGTTCCCATTCCAGCTGCTACTTGCAATTGTCTCTCCCCACCCCTGTCATAGAACAGCCTCTTTCAAATATTCTACCCAAGCCAGAAACCTTCAGATTTCTGAAAACCTTTCTTCCCCTGACATGTACTGGAATGGAATGAGACCCACATGGCTAAAATGAACCTATTTATATATATATATTTAATACATTCAGGGCTTTAGAATTACTTTTTATATATAACTAAGTTGCACTTACCTGTAACTATTGTTCATCGAGTATCTTCTGTGCAAGCACACATGGGGACAGCACATGAGTAGGCCTGCCATTGGATAGGTCTTTACAGCTAAAAGCCTCCAGGGGGCACTGCACACTAGAGCCAGAAACTTGTTCCCACCCAGGGACCACGTGCTCTTGTGCAGCAACGCCCCCTTACCCTCAGTACCTCTAGCGCCGCCAAAGCCAGAGAATGCAGCAGGGCAGGAGGGAGGGCATGTGTGCCTGCACAGAAGATACTCGATGAATAATAGTTACAGGTAAGTGCAACTTTCACTTCATCGTTGTTCTTCTGTGCAGGCACACATGGGGATCCCAGCAAGCTACTCACCAGGGGGTGAGGCATGCTCTCCTCACTTGAGCAGCGAATGAAGAGCTGCCTTGCCCACTGTCTTGCCTGCAGATCCAAAGTGTTACACTGTATCTTTGCTTAATACACTGTATGTTAAATTAAAATTAATAAAGACGATTAAAAACAACAACAACAAAGTGTAGTGACGTACAAACGTGTCTGCCAGTGCCCAGGTGGCAGCTCTGCAGATCTCCGTCAAAGGCACTCCATCCAGGAAAGCTGTGGAAGAAGCCATTGCCCTCGTGGAATGGGCATGAATGTTCGATGGGCATAGTAATCTGGCCCTATCATAACACTCCCTAATGGCCCTGATGATCCATTGGGACAGGGTTCGAGATGGCTCCTACCCCTCTTAGGGCCACTAAAACAAACAAACACGTCTCCAGGGTTCTCTTGAGGTAAAATGATACTGCCCTCCTAACATCTAAAGAATGCAATGAGCGCTTATTCTCAGAGCTTGGTGCAGGAAAAAATATGGGTAAAACAATATCTTGGGACAAATGGAATCTAGAAACTACCTTGGGAAGAAACCTAAGATTAGGGAGAAGGAGTATCCTTTCAGGAAAGATTAGGGAGAAGGAGTATCCTTTCAGGACCCTTTCAAAACTGGGGGATCTATGTCCTGACCTGGATAGCCCAGGCAAGCCCGATGCTGTCAGATCTCAGAAGCTAAGTAGTGTCAACTCTGGCAAGTATTTAGGAGACCTCTTTGGAATACCAGAGCTGGAAGGCAGCGGCAGGCTTTATTTAGCCACCTCTGAATATCCTCCATGACCCCAGTAGGAGTCAGTCACCAGAGGTTGCCATGACTTCCAGGTGCATGCACACACTCACATGCACATAAAAATACAAAAATACCAAAAAAAAAAGAGAGGAAGATCTACCTCAAGAGCTGCTAGCTCACCCTCCTGGCTGAGATAACAGCTACTAAGAAACACACCTTTGTAGAAAGCTCTACCAAAGAAAAGGTAGCAAGAGGTTCAAAAGGCTTGAGTATTAACTGTGCTATCACAACAGATAGAGACCATTGGGGTACCAAAGGATCCCAGGGTAGGCAGAGATTACCTAATCCCTTAAGAAACATCTTAGACAAATGATGGCAAGAGATAGCAGCCAGGTGAACCTTCAAAGAATATGCCAGACCCTTCATTTTCAGGTGTAATAAATAATCAAATATAATCTGCAATGGGGCACCCCCTGGCAACATGACCTTCTCACTACACAAGAGGGAAAATTTCCTCCACTTATACATAAAGGATCTTCTACTGTTAGGCTTCTATGACTGTAAGAAAACATTGTTAACCCCCTTAGAAAAAAAACTAGGTCTCTGTCTGAAGCCTCCAAGCTGTCAAGCTGAGGCACTTCAGATCATGATGAAGCACCTGGTTGATGCTGATTAAATCTAGTCAATTTGGTAGGGGAAGGAACTGGCCCCAGGAGATCTCCATAAGGATCAGAAAACATATTTGATGAGGTCAAAAGAGAGCTAGCAGGATCATATTTGATCTCTCCCTCCTGGCTTTCTCTATTACCCTGATAACGAGCGGGAATGAAGGGAATGTATAAAACGGGGCTCGTTGCCAACACAGTTGAAGCATATCCCCTAGGGAGCCAATTCTTACTTCTGCTGGGGAACAGAACCTTACGGCCTTCTTGTTTTCTCTCATCACAAACAGATTGATGTTCGGAACCCCCCAGAGGGTAAAAAGTGGTTCCAAGGTAAGTGGCCTTTGTGGGTAAGTGGCCTCTTGGGAAAGAGTGCCAGCCCTGCTCAATCAGCTTCCGTGTTTAAACTCCCAGGGCTGTGGATACCTTGAACTGAAGCATTGAACTTCACTGCCATGTCCCATTCAAGGGTAGCTTCCTGACATAGACCTTTGGACCCTAGACCCCCTTGCTTGTTTAAATAAAACATTGTCCATCTGGACAAGAAAGGATTGGTTCTGAAGGATATCTGAGAAACAACTAAGGCCATGATTAATTGCTTGCAATTCTAAAATGTTAATGTGCAGCAGTTTCTCATCTTCTAACCAAGTACTCCTAGCTGACAATCCCTCACAGTGGGCACCACAACCCAAGAGTGAAGCATCTGTAATGAGGACTATCTCATGCTCAGAAATTCTGAAGGAAATCCCTTGGGATAAATTATCCATAAAAGACCACCCCAATAAAGAATATATGATAGCTCTGGGAATAGAGAATCTGTGCCACAAGGCATGATCCTAGCTCTATAACAAGATAGAAACCAGAGCTACAGGGATCACATATGTAACCTAGCCATAGGCAGGACTGCAGTGGTAGATGTCATATATCCCTAAAGGCACATAACTTTCTAAACCAATGAGATCTGAACTGTTTCACCAAGGCAAAGATAGCCTGTATCCTTTCTGGAGGTAGAAAACCCCTCCCCACTAGGGAATCTAGCATAGCTCTGATAAATTGTATCCTCTGAGATGGGACTAATAGTGATTTATCCCAATTTACCAGGAATCCTTCTGGTAATCCCAATTTACCAGGAATTACAGAAGAACTATACAAGAAGGACCTCAATGTCCTTGACAACCACGACGGTGTAATCACTGACCTTGAGCCAGACATCCTGGAATCTGAAGTCAAATGGGCCTTAGAAAGCATTACTAAAAACAAAGCTAGTGGAGGTGATGGTATCCCAGCTGAGCTATTCAAAGTCTTAAAAGATGATGCTGTTAAAGTCCTGAACTCAATTTGCCAGATTTGGAAAACACAACAGTGGCCACAGGATTGGAAAAGGTCAGTATACATTCCAATCCCAAAGAAGGGCAATGCCAAGGAATGTTCAAACTATTGCACAATTGCACTCATTTCACACACTAGCAAGGTCATGCTAAAGATCCTACAAGCTAGGCTTCAGCAGTACGTGGATAGAGAACTGCCAGAAGTACAAGCTGGGTTTTGAAGAGGTAGAGGAACTAGAGATCAAATTGCCAACATTCGCTGGATTATGGAGAAAGCAAAGGGAGTACCAGAAAAAGATCTATTTTTGCTTCTTTGACTACGCTAAAGCCTTTGATTGTGTGGATCACAACAAACTATGGCAAGTCCTTACAGAGATGGGAATACCAGACCACCTCACATGTCTCTTGAGAAACCTGTATAAGGGTCAAGAAGCGACAGTTAGAACCGGATATGGAACAACTGATTGGTTTAGCATAGGAAAAGGAGTACGACAAGGATGTATATTGTCACCCTGCTTATTTAATTTATATGCAGAGTACATCATGCGAAATGCCAGCCTGGATGGTTCAGAAGCCGGAATTAAGATTTCTGGAAAAAACATCAACCACCTCAGATATGCAGACGATACCACTCTAATGGCAGAAAGTGAAGAGGATCTAAAGAGCCTCTTGCTGAGGATAAAAGAGAAGAGTGCAAGGGTTGGCTTGAAACTCATCATCAAAAAAACTAAGATCATGTCATCCAGCCTCATCAATCCTTGGCAAACAGAAGGAGAAGTCGTGGAAGCAATGACAGACTTCACGTTCCTGGGATCCAAGATCACTGCAGATGGTGACTGCAGCCATGACATTAAAAGACGCCTGCTCCTTGGTAGGAAAGCGATGGCAAACCTTGACAGCATAATAAAAAATAGAGACATCACCCTGCCAACAAAAGTCTGCATGGTCAAAGCAATGGTATTCCCAGTAGTACTGTATAGCTGTGAGAGTTGGACTATAAGAAAGGCTGAGTGCCGAAGAATAGATTCTTTTGAATTATGGTGCTGGAGAAGACTCTTGAGAGTCCCCTGGACTGTAAGCAGATCAAATCAGTCAATCCTAAAAGAAATTAACCCTGACTGTTCCCTGGAAGGCCAGATACTGAAGCTGAAGCTCAAATACTTTGGCCACCAAATGAGAAGGGAGGCACTCACTGGAGAAGACCCTGATACTGGGAAAGATTGAAGGCCAAAGAAGAAGGGGACAGCAAAGGATGAGATGGTTAGACAGTGTTATCAAGGCAACGAACATGAAATTAAACAAACTCCAGAGCACGATGGAAGACAGGAGGGCCTGGCGTGATGTGGTCCATGGGGTCGCAAAGAGTCGACTGTGCAACTGAACAACACCAGGAAGCCTAATCTTTGACAGGTCTCTAGGACAAGAGTGCACTGACTCAACAATTGGTCCTTGGAATCTGTCACCAATAACCAATCGTCTAAGTAAGGGAATATAAATCAACCCTGCATATGGAGGTAAGCAACAACCAGGGCTAAACACTTTGAGAATACCCTGGGTGCAGTGGCTAGACCAAAGGGTAGGACAGTGTACTGAAAAACTTGTTCCCCACATGAAAAATGTAAGAAGCTTTGATGTTGATGGTGGATTGAAATATGAAAATAGGCATCATTCAAATCAATAACAATGAACCAATTATTATTTTTTTATAATTGTAAAATTGAAGGAATGGACACCATACAGAACTTAGAAATGTGAAGAAAATGTTTAATTTCCGAGGGGCCAGAAAAGCGGTAGTCCCTTTGATACAGTTGCCAGGGCTGTCTCACAAAGGACCTCTACTTAAATTGGGACATGGACAACTTTGAGACTGCTAGGGACTCAGCTGTCTGCTTGTTCTCCTTTACCATGGAAAGCATCTTGTCTGTCTTGGAAGAGAAGAGAGTGGAACCTTCAAAAGGTAAGCTCGCAACTCTAAGTCTGGCTTCCATAGGCAAGGCCATTGATCTTAACCATGCGTGGTGTCCGAGTATGATGGAGCTAGCATGGCCTGCACAGCTGAATCTGCAGAATTCTGTCCCATAATTTGTTGCTTTGAAAGTTTAATAGCCTGTGTATGCAGAACTTTAGCAAGGGGACACCTATCTTCCAGCAGGAGTTCAAGGAACAGAAGAATCCTCTCCCACAAGAAGAGCTGATAACCAGCCATGATGGTTTCATAGTTAGCAATTTTGAAACCTAATTTTGAAACCTGAACAATATAGCAGAGACGGCACAACTCACTGAGTAGCCACGCCCAAATAAAAGCCAAATAATATATGTATTCGGATGACTAAATACCCAAATACCCGATAAGGTATTTTTCCAGTATTTATTTGGCTCGGTAAATACCAAGCGCACCCCCCCCCACACACACACAACCTCTGAATATTAAGGTTCCCTGCAGTAGCCATGACTGATTGCCACTGATGGACCTTTCCATCATGAACCTGTCTAAACCAGTCTATGTTTATAGCCATCACAATGTCCACTGGCAGTGAATTCCACAATTTAGTTACTTGTTGAGTAAAGAAGTATTTCACTTTGTCTGTCCTGAACCTATTTTCCATCAACATAATTGGGTGCCCCTGAGTTTTAGTATTATGGGAGAGCAAAACAAACCTCTCTCTATCCTCTTTGGCCTCTGACTTTGGCTTCTTCCAGGCATGCCCTTTTTAGGCCAAGCCCATAGGAATGCCCCCAGTACACAGTAACAAGGCTCCATGCTGGCAATCATATTTTTAATAATCTTTTAATACTGGTTGCCTTATGCCTCCAGGTTGGAGGGAAAGGCGGGCTAAACTATTCAATAGTTGAATACATAGAAGCCAAAAGCCAAGAGATTTTCAGAATTCTGCCAGCTACCCTTGGCTCCTTGGTCCTTTGGCTCAGTGCACTGAAGGAGAATGGAAAAAACATGCATAACTCCCTTAAGGATCTATTTGGCCTGCCTAGGCACACTCAGCCTCTCTCTTCTTTTTGCAATGCTCAGAGCAAGAGATCTCAGTTTTGCTGCTATCTCCAAAGCCACACCATGAACAGGGGTCCTCAAAATGCTCACCTGCCAGCAGTTACTAATGGCCAGGTTCATGCTATAACCAGGCAGGTGGGGGTATGCACAAGAGCAAAATTCCTGGCCCATCTCCAGGCCACATGCCTCTAAGCAACAGTTTTCCGCCCCAGGCAGATGGATTTTCTGCTCTTAAATTTAATACTTTTGTGGGCGTGCCGTACAGCAGAATCCAGCCAGGTTTCCTGTGACACGTTTTCAGTCCTCAAATTTCCAAGTACCCAAAATGGTTTTAAGCTGAATACATTACAGAGGCAGGAGAGAGAAAGACAGGGTTCCTGGTACTTGTTAAAATAAGGGCATTGTAGATTCTGAAGAGGAGAGATACCTTTCCGAAGGTGCAGGGGAGTTTCCTAATGCCAGAGTTCACTGGCACATACAACTGGTGGTAGAAAGGTGAAGACCAGCCTCAACCTGGCAAGCCCTGAATCAGTTTAAAAAGTTGGTGTTTCCACCTCCCAAGTCTTGGCTGGCTGTGTATCTAGAAGGAAATCCATCCCAATTCTTGCTTCCGGGTTCTTCTCACTGGAGGAGGAGGTTGCCAATTGGAGAAAGACTTAAAAATATGTCAAGCCAAGCCACTTGGCTTAGATCTCAGAATGGGGGGGGGGTAGGGAAGGGCCATGACTTGGTTGGAAAAGATCCTCTAGAATTTGAAAACTTAGAATAGAGATTTATGGAGGCCAAGAGGTGGGGTTTGGCACTAGCACAGGCACTCCATTGGAAATTCTGCTGCCCTCTTGGATATCCTGTCTCTCCCTCCAAGTAGTCCCACCTGTTTTCCTTAGAATGCAGTTGTATTTTCCTACATCATGCTGTTCTCCTCACCCATTCTGGCAACATTCCCAACAGAGAAGAAATACAAATAAATTCTTAAACCACCAACCCCTATCAGCTTATTTAAATCAAGAATCTGAAATAGCTGGATGGCTTTTTAAAAATACACAGACTTCAACTAATGCACCCAAATTCAGCCATGGGCCAAAGAAAGTTCTTATTTATATATCATAACTTTCCCTAAAACAATCTAAGCATCAGGACCACTGACAGGGCCCTTGGTTACAAAATAAATCTCACCCCCTACCCACTTTTACTTAAATACACACATTTTATTCGTTCCTTTCTTGTTTTGCCAGACAGGACTTGCTTATCTTTTATCCTGAGAGGCACATGGTACAGAAAGACTGTTTGTGAAGCAACAGGGGGGAAGAAATGCATACGTTTACTTGGCCAGTTCTGGCTCTAACTTAGAACATGAATTGTACAGGCAAATATTTTCCCAGTTTTGGCTCACTGTTGAGCAGTATCTTCTAGGTACTTGATGAAAATAGTGTTTGTACTGAAGGGTCTTCTCAGCTCCTCTGTACATGTGCAAGCACAGCAACAGCCAACACCTTTACCAGGGGTGGTGGTGGTAGCCATCAGGGATTGGCACCAGTAGGCATCACACCTCAGCAAGGGGCTCACTGTCTGAGGCTTGAAAAACAAACAAACTCAGTCCTTAGAGCACAGCATGTGAGTGACAGAGTAGGCGGCGACAGCAAGGAGGAGGAGCAACAGCCGCCATCGCCTGCTCTCTCACTTGCCTGCCAGCAGGGGAGGCGCTGGAGGAGTTTTGCTCTCTAAGCCAGGAGTGCTCTCCAGCCAAGCTGATCAAAAGCCAGAGCCTTTCTTGCCCATGACTACATTGTTTCCCTGGCCCAATCATCTTGGCCAAGAGGTTCTGGCTCCCAGGCTAAAGAAGCTGGCAGGCAAACATTCCAGTAAGAAAGGAAAGGAAGGCTCATAGACTTCAAAAGGGCTCTTTTCTTTTGAGCAGGGAGGCAAGTGATACAAAACAATCCTGTGCCACTTTCAAGCTGTGTTAGCTGGAGGGAATTGTGCTGCGGGTTGGGCATGACTGAGGAGTCGCTAGGCAGTCACCATGCCTTTATGAGACAGAAGGGCACATTTGAATATGAGATCAATTCACACATGTTCTGTAAAATGCAGGAAGGCTGACAGGAAACTAGTATTAGGAACAGCCATCAGTTAATTCAGAAACCTGATACAAGTGCATTTAAAATGGCCTTTCTGCTTTCTCCCCCCCCTTTCTTTTTCTTTTTAAAGCCTTTATTTCAGACATGATGATACATTTACAGAGACATGGAAAATCAACATGGTCACATAGTGGAATGGCAAGATATTCTAGTGAAGACTGCTGCACTCTTTCATAATCTAGCTAAGTGTGTCAAAAATACAGGGATGAGCCAGCAGAAAGACAGATTTCAACATGCACATACTAACTGTGGGAAAGGTGCTTGAAAAGGTCACATTGCTCTATAAGACACTCCAGCCAGTTGGCTCCTTTGCCTCAAAGACAATGCCTGGCAGTCTAGAAGCCGACTTTCAATGCGCATTTAAATCCACTGGCGAGCCCTGATTCACTACTTGGAAATTGCTGGAATAAAACCTGCTGTCCCTATGAAGGCTTTCAAGAATGAAAAGTCAGTTTCATCCTCAATGATGCAGGCAGAAGATTGATTTCCAGGGCAAGGCCACTTGATTTAATGGCACCCAAAGTAGAATTGCACAAGCTCTAGGGCATGATACAGGCTTCAGAAAAGCTACAGAAATAAAAATATTGACTTGTGCCCAACTCAGTTTCCATGTTTCAATAAATTTAAAAGTCCTTTGGAAAACATATTCCAGTTATGTTGAGATTATAAACTCCACAGGAGAAGATGTGAAACTGTTAACACTTGTGATTCAGGGAAAGGATGGTCAGTGTATCCTCTTCTTCCCTTGAAATGTCAGCCCCCAGAGTAGAACAACAGTGGCCCCGTTCATACGAGGGGTTTTGGTCCGGGAGCGAGACAGAACGGGGGCGGATCAAACGGGCGCGATCCCACGGCAACATCTGGGAATCGTTGCCTATCTGTCCCCGATCTGTCTCTTCCGTGCGAAAACCCGCTCTAAAAAGAACCACCTACCTGGGTGGTTCATGCGAAGTGGAGCGGCTCAAACCGGCCGTGGGATCGGCCGCGCGTCCTTGCAGTGGCACATCCCGGCCTCCGGCCAAAACTGTGCATGCTTGAGCATGCGCAGTTTAGCGGCCTCCCCCTTGCCTCCGATACTTCCTCCCCGGCATGTGATCGTGCCGGGGAGCAACCGCGCACGGTGCCCGCACGTATCTTTTTTGATGCGGCTCTCTTTAGCCGCGCTTCGCCTCGTGTTTTCCCTGCCGTGTGGCAGGGGCCAGTGTTTGCTAAGCACGCATAGATGGAATGCTTAGAGTCATGCTCAGGTGGGTCCACTATGTGACTACTCTGCACTGTCTCCTACACAAGGCCATGTGCTACCTGCTCTTAAGATCAAACTGTAGATTACCTGAGATCCTTTCCTCTTCCAGCTTTTTTTTTAAAAAACTCAAAGCAGCCAGGCAGATGGCATCTGAGAAGCAGAAGGGCACATGCAGAGAAGGGCCCAACATACCCTACCCGCACCAGGCATTTTTAGCTCAAAATACAGGATTTTCACATTCACACACTGAAAAATCAGCTAGGGGGTTATTTTGAGATGAATAATGATAGGAGGTGAAAGGGTTAAGCAGCCACTGCTTCATATGTAGATTAGGTTTCAGTTCTCTGATTATGCTAGATGTTGGCTAAATGGCTACTTACTAGGGTTCCCAGCTCTGGGTTGGGATATACCTGGAGATTTGGGGGAAGTGGAGCCGGGGTTTGGGTAGAGGAGAGGCTTCAAGAGGATATAATGCCATAAAGTCCATCTTCCAAAGAAGCCATTTTCTCCAGATGAATTAATCTCTATCACCTGGAGATCAGTTGTGATGGTCAGAGGTCTCCAGCCACCACCTGGAGGTTGGTAACCATACTACTTACAAGATGTCTCCCAAGACATCTTAAGAAATTCAAGAAATCAGACAGCATGTGCACACCTGCTTCTGCTGAAACAGAAAGGAATCCCCACAGTTGGAGAATTTGATTTGTCTGCTCAACATAGGCCTTCCCATATCCACTTCTCCCAGTCACAAACCTTCTTTTCCCACCAGTGGCAAAATGGTGGTGATGGGTTAGCTTTCAAGAACTGATGACATCGGACTAGCGTGGGCCTTCCAGGTCATGGCAGTGGAAAAATAAAACATTTTAAATTCTACAATGGACAAAAAAAGAAAACAAAAATGATGCCAAAACCATACCACCTTTGGATAATTCGAAGACAAAAATGGAAATGTATGCAAATCCACTTTCTTTGCATAGTGCATTTCATTCACATGGTGCATAATTCTTTGAAGAAAAGAAGTGAACAGAGGGACCAACTCCTGAAGACCCAACTGTAACCACCTGGAGTCTGGGAATGTGCTGTAGTTTATATGAGCTGGAAGAGCTGCAGCTAAAGTCATTACTTACACTTTTTTCACTTGAAACTTGAGATCCATCACATTTCGAAGGAGAAGAAAAAGATGAAAATTGGCTTGTCAAGGAAAAGACTAATCATGAATCAGAGAGTAATTCTAAGTACTATCAGATCCAGATCCAGTTGAAGAACAAGCCTGAGGGACACGCTGACATTGGCAACCTGAAAATGTATCTCCTGCAGCAATAATAAGGGGTGGGGGTTGGATCAGAGCTAACCCCCTTCCCATTGTGCAGTTCCTCAAAAGAAACCAGCCCTCCTGCCCTGACCTGGATAGCCCAGGCAAGCCTGAACTCATCAGATCTTGTAAGGCCCCTGCCACATGGCAGGGGAAAAGCCTCTTTGAGGTGCTCCCGGCTCAAATCGGCCAGTGTGAACGGGACCTAAGCTAAGCAGGGTTGACTGTAGTTAGTACTTGGATGGGAGACTTCCTTGGAATACCAAGTTGGGAAGACAGAGGCAGGCTTTATTCAGCCCCCTCTCTGAATATCTTCTGGACCCCAGTAGGGGTCAGTCACCAGAGGGAGGTCAATATGACTTCCAGGTGTAGACACATACACACACACACACAAGAGAGAGAGAGAGAGAGAGAGAGAAACCAGTCCTCCTGAACTGCTATTACCCTTGGAAGGAAAGAACAGAGGAACAGTCAATTGTGGTTCCAGAAGCCACACTGATACAAACAAAACCTCGAAATAAATGCTGTGTAATTACCTTTTATAAAGACCAACCAAAATGACACAAACAGTATGCAAGCTTCTGAGATCTCCAGAAATCTTAATCAGGCTGGATTTTAAAAGGAGGGCAGGGCAAAAAGACCCCATTTCAGATCATACTCATGGTGCAATATAGGTGCTTGAGAAAGGGGAATTCTACCAAGGAACTGGTGCGAGGGAAAGGGTTAAACCCCCCCCCATGGCACAGCCCAAATCCAAAGCCCCAATCACAACAGCTTTTGAAATTTAAAAAGAAACAGAATCCCAAAGCCCCAATGCAACGTGTAGTTTTTTCTCCAAGGGCCTCATCAATGGCGGTGACCAGTCCAGCAGACGTGTTTGTATGAAAAGTTGCATGGCAATTCACATGGCAGGTAAAGAACTCTGCTATGACTGCTCAAGAAATCCTACATCTGTTTTCTCTTTCAGTAACACAGATCTTGATCTGAGATTAACAATACTATACCTTCAGATCTTATAAGGCAGTTTAACTAGCTCTGAATTTCTCCCAGGGTGTTAGGAACTCACTAGGCTAAAATGAATACAGCCTGGGACAGTAACAGCGTTCATTTGCATTCAGCTACATCGACCATGCCAACTCATTGGGACTCAAAATTCTTGGTATTTTATGATTTTGTACATACGTTGCCCTCTTGACATCTGGGAGGGCAGCTTTCATTGCTCAGCCAATTCTGCTCTTAAAATGGAAGGAGGTGCTGATTTCCATTTTAAAAGACTGTCATAAGACTGTCAGTAAGTTTCTCTTGATGCTTATGAGATGATACTTTGGCTGACAAGTTAAGTCAAAAGGACTTAGAGACAGACACAGCTGAACAAAGCATACAGTTGAATCTCTTCAAAAAGAGAGGGATAAGTCACAAAACTATGGCAGCTGAAGCCCAAATGGATTCTAGTCATGAATTCAACCACACTAGAGGGTAAATTTAAGTTGGACTGGCAGGAAGCAGGTCACTGCAAATGTAATTTTTGAGTGTATGCTAGTAAAGGTAAAGGTTTCCCTTGCTCGAAAGCCAGTCGAATCCAACTCTAGGGATGCGGTGCTCATCTCTGTTTCCAAGCCGAAGAGCCAGCGCTGTCTGAAGATGTTTTCCGTGGTCATGTGGCCAGCATGACTTAGCGTGGAGGCACATGGAATGCTGTTACCTTCCCACTGAAGTGGTACCTATTTATCTACTTGCATTTTCTTGCTCTCTAACTACTAGGTTTGGTGTAGTGCCAGTTTGGTATAGAGCCAGTTTGGTATAGTGCCAGTTTGGTGTAGTGGTTAAGTGCGCAGGCTCTAATCTGGGAGAACCGGGTTTGATTCCCCACTCCTCCACTTGCACCTGGCTGGATGACCTTGGGCAAGCCATAACTCTGGCACAGCTGTTCTTGAAAAAGAGCAGTTTCTGTCAAGAGTTCTCTCAGCCCCACCTACCTCACAGGGTGTCTGTTGTGGGGAGGGGAAGGGAAAGGAGTTTGTAAACCGCTCTGAGACACCTTTGGGTAGTGAAGGGCGGGGTATAAATCCAATCTCTTCTCTTCTTCTCTTCTAGGTTGGCAGGAGCTGGGACCAGAGATGGGAGCTCACTCCGTCATGCAGCACTCGGGTCTCGAACTGCTGAACTACCGACCTTCCGGTCTGCAGTTCAGTGTCTTAACCACTTGAGCCACCACAGCAGAGTGTATGCTACAGCATGCCAAAACCTAATCCAGACTGAATCCACCATACAGTCTCCTCGCTGAGATATCTAGGTCTAGTTCACATAAACAGCAGACAAGGTGGTACAGCAGCTCCTGGTACATCTCATGACTGAGTATTCCATTAAAAAATCCCTGCACATATAAAACTACTGCACAGGGAGAAAGATAGACTAGAACTCTTATCTCTGATAGGCTAATTTGCTTTATGCAGGAAACTGTTTTGTACAGCGGAACATTCAGTCATGCAATTGCCCCCAGGAACAGTTTTACAACCTCATGTGTGATGCAGGTGGTTTTTTTGCTATTAAGCCACAGCCAACATGGCAACCCCCTAGAGTTTTCAAGGCAGGAGATGTTCAGAGGTGGTTTGCCCCTGCCTGCCTCTGTGTAGCAACCCTAGACTTCCTTGGTGGTAACTTGTAACTGACCCAAGGTCACACCAGCAGCTGCATGTGGAGCAGTGGAGAATCAAACCCAGAACTTCCAGATTAGAGTCCACATTCCTAACCACTACACCAAACTTACTAAGAGAAAGCCCCACTGAAGTGAACAGAACATGAAGTATTGGGATGTGGCTCCTCATTTATTTCCAAAGAGAGTCTTGGGCATACCCATGCCATTCCCTTTTCCATTCCATGGGGAGAAAGCAACAAACATTCCTAGGGTTAAAAAAAGCATCTCCTTGACTGCCCAATCTGTCCTAAGAAGAAGGGGGGGACTTTCAATAGTGGGCAGCCAAGACAGATCCACACTTGAGTATCTGCTGGATAAAGGCTCAGCATTAGGGATGTGCATTCAGATATACCTGGTCTAAATATATTTCCAAAAAATGCCTCATTGGTATAATCTGGATATATTCAAATCTCTGCAGGGTATGCAGGACACAGGGAAATGGGCCCTGAAAAATCCCAGAAATATCAGGAGCCAGCACTTTAAGGCTCCCAGGTCTATTTGTCCCTTATATTTCTGGGGTGCCACTGTCTTCCTGGGGCTTGATATTGGCTTGCTGTGTTGGCTTAGCTGTCATTCTACCCTTTTAAATTGGTGTTGTTGGTCTTCCAACATTGAATTCTTTGTGCAAGTTGCTTCGTGTTGGGTTTCGTTTTGTAGTGGATTCTCAGTTTCAACATTGCCTTTGATTCTCAGGTTGTACAATGGCTCAGATTCTCTAATTTGCATTTGTTGAGTGGAGAACAGGGATCCCATTGGTTTTGCTTAGATGATTCTTTGGTTTGGCATTGGGTTGGACTCTCAGGTTGTGCATTTGTTGTGTTAGGCTTGTTGCATTATCCTGTGGTTCTGCTGGGATTCCCTGGTGCTGCATTAGTTCTTTGGGTTTGTTGGTTCTGCCTGCTTTGAGAGTCTGGGCCAGGGTTTACTTTGCTTGCTATTGTGTCTTTGGCTATTCTTTGCCATGGAAAAAGCATGGAATTCCACCCCCTGCCAGCAAGCAATGGAGGATGGCTGTGGGCATCTTGTTCAGGAATTGTTCACTTGGAATTTGTGAATTATTTATAGGACAGGCACAAGCATCGCTGTTGTGATTTTGGTGCAATTTGCTCGAAAAACAGCCCCTCCAGCCCTCCAGAAAGATTCCTCAGAGGGAATAATGGAGTTGAATATCATAATTCCCCCCAAAACTAGATCAGAATACCAAACCAGTATTTGGAAATGAAAAACCAAGAATGCCAATATTTTATAGCTCCCTGATATCTGGATCTGAAAAATACTATTTTTTTCAAGCTTCACATCCCTAGTCAGCATCTCTGAAAATGAAGTCAGTCACTGCTTATGGGCAAATTCAAATTTCAGCCTGAAGGGAACAGGATACAAAAACATCATGGACCACTAAGCTACAGACAAAAGAAAAAAGATAGCAAGTCAGATCAGCTAAGTGGTTGCCAAGTCAAAAGACCCAAGCCTGATCTAAATGCATTTGCAGCCAGGCCAACCCACTGTTTGGGGTTAGAGCCAGACTAGAGCCTAAAGAAGGCAGCACTGTCCACTTTTCTACTCCATTCAGTACAAAAGGCACCACCACATGGGAGCAGTTAAGTTCCTGGCCAGGGAGACATGGCATTCAAATAAACACAGCATAGCCAGATCACTCCTTGCTTTTTCTCCTGGGAACATATGGCCAGAGGGAGGAAGATATGAGAACCCAAGATTGAGATTTCTCTCCAGAAAGTAATGCATGAAGAAAACCTTTGTCAGTGAGTTAAGCTGAAATATTAAATACTTTGAAGGAAGAGAAAATTATTTTTAAAATCTTGCTTTTGCAAAGCCCATCAGAAAGTGACGTCTATGACAGCTCTGGGAATAAAACCCATGCATTAATCATCCCAAGGATGCTGGTGACTTCAGGACAATTTAGCTGAAAGTGTTATTAAAACTGAAGGACGACACATACATTTCCCTCTAATTCCTGGGCATTAACGTTTGGGGGCTGGAGCTCCATGGTCTGGCTACCAGGATATTACAGAAATTGGCCTCTTTCTGTAATCCATATAACAACATGCCCGACAGATTTGGAAAGGGACAATAATTGAGGTCTGCCATATTTTTTTTTAAAACCTTCTGGAGAAAAAAAGTTGAATCTGGCTGCTCTCCCTTGGGTGAAACACCCACTGATTTCAAGGGAAGTTTTGCTTGGTTACTGCTTAACCACATCGGCCTGCCAGACATCCAGGACTGGCCAGAAAATTGTTGGTCAGAAACTAGGTCAGTCTGGGGCATAACGTGGAGCATAGCAAGCTATGACAGGGCATCCCTTCCACTGCCCATTCCACCCACCCTCCCTGAGGCAAGTCTCCTTTGGCAGACCCCAAGTGGCTGCAGCTGGAACCCTGCTCAAGCTGGGGAATCCCCCAGTTGTACCAGCAGAGTGGGGTCCTTCCAGTTGGCTTCCAGGCAGTCCCTGGTGCAACCTTTAGTTCACTTTGGCTGCAGTCACACACACTAAATAATCCACTTTCAGTCCATTTTCAATGCACTTTCTAACTGGATTTTGCCAGTTCACACAGTAAAAATCAGTTCGAAACGGCACTGAAAGTGGATTATTTAGTGTGTGTGACTGCAGCCATTGTGAACTAAAAGCATTATATAAATAAAGTAGCAGCAGTGCCAATACTGTGGCTGAGTTCAGACTGGCAGTTTGAAGCAGGAGGGAGTCGTGGCAAAAAAGAGCCAGAACAAACTGTTCTGGGTTTTCCCATTCACACTGCAGCGACTGATGTGGGAGCAAGAGGAGCATACCAGGAGAAGGCGCAAGGGAGCGTTCACACTGTTGGCCTGGAGGCACGGCTGTAAGGCGCGGCTTTCTTTTTTTGTGATCTGGAGATATGTGCTCATGAGCTTATGTGCATGAGCGCATAAGAAAAATGCGACTTTTGGCGTTCACATTTTGTTGGTGCGAGATGGATGCAGGATAATTGTGCTTTCCAGGGTTTGCTACCACTTTTACCAGGTATCTTTTAAACTCGGGAGCGAAGCGTTACCAGACGGGTTGAGTACGTGTGGGGAATGTCTGACAGATGTGCCTGTGTGGATGGCCCATTTAATCCGTTTGTGGAACGTTTCTGAAATGCGCATATATCGGAGCAAACTGCCAGTCTGGCCTATGATTAGGTAGAACAGTACCAAAATGAGTATTCACTGAGGGATAGTGGCTCTTTGCAAATTTTATGTCCCTATTCCATGTCACTGTCCAGGACGTCCTGGGCATTTTATTCTGTGTATCTGTACTTTTGTATCCTTCTCCAAGTGCCCTTGGCATGCACATCTCCCCCTACAGTCCTTTGGTTTCCTTAAACAGCTGTTATTTCTTGGCACCCTTTCACTGCTAAATTCATACCTGTCTTCATCTAGATTATCCAAACCATTAGGGACGTGTTACCTTGATCCAGATGCTCTCCAACTCTTGTTGGCTTTCCCCCAGGAGTTCATTTAAAAGCTGCTCTGCAACCTCTTTCACTGTAAGCTCCAGCAGCCTGATTCCATTTCAGTTCAAACAGATCCCCTTTCTTTTGTACAGGGTCAGCATGTCCCAAAACAGTCCCCAGTGTCTAACAACACAGATGTCCTGCTTATCCTTCATGGAAACACACATTCAGGAAATAAAGCCAGACCTTGAAAACCTACCATAGGAGGCCTCTCAGTTATTCATGAGGAAGAATCAGTGTGGAACTTTACAGCAGATGGTTTAACCACTTGGGCATGGTTAAAGTGAGAGGTAGACATTTAAGCAAATAACTTACACAGTGTGTGCTGGAGATGATGACAGAGCTTGAGATGAAACTGAGGCCATCGTTCATGCTGACCTGAAGAGCAGCTTGCCTGCAAAGATGGAAGGCATTAAAAGCTGCTTCCCAAGATGGGGCTAGACCCACAACCTCCCTTTATAATATGCATGCTACTGCATTGTGGCAAGTGAATCAATCATTCTCTTTCTGTGCTTTTATATAGCTCAATGAAAGACCTAGGATGGCTTGAGGTTGCTATCTCTAAGATATACACTATTTGTTGGGGTGGGGTTCGGGAGGGTCATTTCAGCCTGTGAAGGAACAAACATGTCCTTCTGGATACTGAGGAGGAGGAAAAGGATCTTAAAGGGCATGCTTTCGGGGAATTGATGGTGTCTGTCTGGATGTTGGTTTGCTTTCCCATGATCAATGCATTTGTAGATAAAACCATTATTACAAAAACTAGCAGTAAAGCCCGTTGTGAAAGCAATACAACGAGATCTAGAAAGATGTGATTTGTAACGAATGCATAGGCTGGAAGGAGGTAAAGTACCTCCTGGAGATTTGGGGGGTGGATTCTGTAGAGAGCAGCATTGGGCAGGGGGGGGGGCGGAAGGACTCAGCAGGTATAATGTCATAGGGTCTACCCTCCAAAGCAGCCATGTTCTCCAGGGGAACTGATCTCTGTCATCTGGAGATCAATTGTAACAGCGGGAGATCTCCAGGTCCCATCTGGAGATTGGCAACCCTAGGGGAAAGTCAGCTGCACAGCAGGGAGTTGAAGAGAATGGATTGATGGCTGCTGGGCCAAGATTGGCAACAATAGTTCCCCAGGAGCAAATGGCTGGTTTGGAGGGTGGAGTCTATGGCGCTGTACCTGTCTGAGGTCCCTCTCTCCGGGCTCCACTCCTCATATCTCCAGGAATTTCCATACCTTAAGCTGGCAACTTTATCTCCTCCCCTCTCAGCAGCCTCTTTCTAGGCAAAATTCTGTCTTTCTCATTAG
>NW_015172553.1:1197828-1199935 GCF_001447785.1 Gekko japonicus | reverse complement strand
CTGTGGCAGTAATGGGGACCTGCACACCACCTTTTCCTATCTTTTTTTGCCTTGTGGTATTCTGCTTGTGGTGTGAGCTGTCTTCTTTGTGATGTGGCATGATTGTGTTATTGGGTTTGTTTCTTTTGAAGGGGAAGTGATGTGTTGTGAGTGAGGACATATTTTACCTCAGAATACAGTAGGTTCCATATGCAACTGGCAATTCCAACTGCCTTGCGGGGGGGGGGAGTTTGAGGTGTGGACTGGAGTGAAGTCCAATCAGCTTCCATATGCAAAGGACCTTGAAACGCTGGGCGGGACTGCACAAAGCGGCCAGTCAACCCAGCCAGCGTCTTCTGACTGACAGTTCTTGCGGCCAAACACTAAAGGTGTGCATTTTGGAACGTTGGAGCCCACTACGGCTTTATATATAAGGGAGAGATACCACAGGGTTCCCAGACCTCCCTTCTCAAAAGGAAATCGTGTGAACTACAGTTGAAGCTGCAGTCAATGTTGCCAATGGCCTGGCAGAAAATGTGCTGTTCTTTTAAGAAAGGCTTAACATATGGAAATGGGCAGTTGAAGCTTTTCATGGCATGGAGGTATACAACATCACTGGGTGAATAACATGCCTTTAAACCTCTATTAAAGGGACAGGACATTCCCCCCCCCCCAGGCAGCTGGCAACTGTAGCTGTAAAGACCCAACCCCCCCCCCATCCAAAGATTTTTTTTTAAAGTATAAGGCCATCAAATATGTTTGCCAACAGTCTGGAGAAAAAGTTCCCTGTTCCTTTAATAGAGGCATAATGGGATGTTATTTACCCGTTAATACCATTTACTTCCATGCCATGAAAGCCTTTAACTGCCCATTTTGACATATTAAGCCTCTACTAAAGGGACACAACATTTTTTTCTCCCAGCCTCTTGGCAGCCCTACCCTCAAGGCAAAAAAAAGTATCCACCCCCAAATCTCAGTGAAAGGACACATGCAAAGACAAACAACAGCACAAAATAAAGAAGAAGATAATTAAAACGGGAAGCGTTGTTCTGTTAAACAAACCTACATGCCAGCTTCTCGCAACACAGGTGCCGGGCAGAGTAAGTAGGTGTCCTCTACTGCAAACGGTTTCTCATCTGGAAAGAAAAACAGAGGGGGTGGTTTGAAGTGGTAACACAGTGTTTGCAGGAGACATTGGCAATGTAAATTTGCATTCCAATATCTGGTCCCTCTCACAGTGGCTTTGAAACCATCAAGGGATATGCTAAAATTACCCCATGCATTAAAAGTGTTAAAGGTCAATGTCTATATGCTATCTTTTTCAGACCAAAGAGGACCCCAGTCCTAAAAACAGTTTTCAACAAAAGGGGTAAAACCAAGGCAACCACCCGCTGAAATTCTGAATGCTAATAGCTACAATTAACATTTACAGGGAGAAGTTCCCTGGAGGTATCTCCACGGACTCCGGTAAGAGGGAGAGGGAAGATAGAGGCCTCTGTCAGAGTACAGCGGCCTTCTGAGCAACTCCCAATAGCACTCTGAGTGGTGCTAAGGAGGTAGAGGAGCTGCAGTGAAGCCACAGGTGCTGGGTAGTGGTGACTTGTTGTAACAACCATTGTCCACAAAGATATTTTTTGGAATGCCTAACATATTAGGAGAAAAGGAAGCAAAAATGAGGACAGCAGCTAAGAGACTGTTTTGCCAGGACAGGCTCAACATCAATTCAGAAAAGAATTCATTGCAACATGAGAAACAGGAAGGGTCAGGAAGCTGCTTCCTCCAGCTTCACAACTGCTAGACTCCGAGCTCCTCCCATGTCTCTTGTTTGGATGCGGAAAGCATATCCACAATACAAACTTTTATCCCTTTTATCTCTTTAATTTCCTTCAGGAAATCCTGGGATGTTTGGTGAAAGTTGATGAGAGTTCCCTGTTAGAAATCCTTAGCCTAACCATCAAAATATGTATTTATTTAGTTAACCCCATTTTTCCGCTCAACAAGCACCCAAAGTGGCTTACAGCATCCTTCCTTTTTATTTTTACGACAACCTCAAGAGACAGATTAGGTTGAGAGAGTGACGGGCCTAAGGTCTCCCAGTGAGCTTTCATGACTTTGGTCCCTGCCACAC
>NW_015172553.1:1149735-1197716 GCF_001447785.1 Gekko japonicus | reverse complement strand
TTGCCGCGGCCTTTCCGGATGAACCACCCAGGTAGGTGGTTCTTTTTTGGTGCGGGGTTTTGGGCGGGAGGGACGGATCGGTGACAGCCAGGCAACGCTTCCCAGATGTTGCCGTGGGATCGCGCCCATTTGCCGCGCATCCGTTCCATCCCTCTCCCGGCCCAAATCCTCGCATGTAACCGGGGCCGAAGTGGGGATTCAACCTTGGATCTTCCAGATCTGAGTCCAACTCCCCCTCCACAGTTCCCATGGCTTCCTGAGGAGAGGGAATGGGTTTTATGCCCATTTAAGCATTCTAGTCCAGTAGCACCGTAGAGACCAACAAGGTTTCCAGGGTATAAACCTCAGGGAATAAGTCAGATATACCCCTCAATTCCTCTTGGTCTCTAAGGTGCTACTGGACTGGAATATATCTTCTACTGTAGACCAACACAGCTACCCTGTGAAAATAGTTTAAGTATCATTCCTGGATTTGACAGATCAACAGGAGGCAATTTATAGAGGTTTATGGTGCTGGAGAAGACTCTTGAGAGTCCCTTGGACTGCAAGAAGATCAAATCAGTCAATCCTAAAAGAAATCAACCCTGACTGTTCCCTGGAAGGCCAGATAATGAAACTGAAGTTCAAATACTTTGGCCACCAAATGAGAAGGGAGCACTCACTGGAGAAGACCCTGATGCTGGGAAAGATTGAAGGTCAAAGAAGACGGGGACGGCAAAAGATGAGATGGTTAGACAGTGTCATAGATGCAACGAACATGAAATTGAGCCAACTTCAGAGGACGGTGGAAGACAGGAGGGCCTGGCGGGAGCTGGTCCATGGGTCGCGAAGAGTCGGACTCGACTGTGCGACTGAACAACAAAAATGCTACTACCAAACTTAAATTGTGCCAGCACTTGAAATTCAGCAATCTCTCCACACAAGAAACTATCCAGCATAAATGTAGATTGAAACATTTAGGTTTCAAAAGTTAGTATCTGAACTTCAAATAAAAAGAATCCTCAATCAGGTCCCCAAGGTCAGGTTTTGCCACTGAAGCTTTAGCCTGTTAGTCAAATCTCTTGACCAAGGCCTGTGAATCTACCACTGATCCAGAGTTTCTCCAGCAATATTTGTACCTTAAGATCAGAAAGCCAACTGTACTGAAATGCCAGAGTCCATTTCATACATGGGTGTTTGGATATTACCAGTGAAGCTTATTTCAGTTCTTCCACTAGCAAGATTTCCATAGTTTCTTAGTTTTCCATTTCTCATACAGACTTAAAATAGACGTTTACTTAGACTTTTATCCTTCCCACTCCCTAAGGAGCTTGGAATGACGTACATACCCCCCTCCCCCAATTTCATACCCACAACAACTTCCTGAGAGAGGGCTGGGCAGAGAGAATAGTGACTGGCCCAAGGTCACCCAGAATGAGCATTTCAGCCTGGGTCAAAATACAACACTCTAGTCATTACATCACACAAGTTTCATTACAAATTTACGTTCCTAGTTCACACTAAATGTAAGTCTAGATATCATAAACATATACCATGTATGTAGAAGGTTATGGAAAGATTTATGATTTATTATGGAAATAATGGCACTTTATTATTTGTTCGGAGGTCTTTGTATGATCATTGCATTGGTTATATTTTAATATATATTTTTTCTATAAACTCAGAAATAAAAAAGAGAAGGGATCTGAACTCCAGCTTCCTTGGTCCATGCAATCCTCTGCAGCCTCTACCCTGTTGGCTGATGCAGTCCTTTCTCCTTCCCAGCATCCATGTTCTGTCAGAGCTGCAGCCTACCGAGCACCATAAACCTCCAAGCTGCACTGTAATTAGAGGTGTACAAACCTCAATATGGCTGGTGGGACTTAGTTTGACCACTTTGGCTTGGATGTCTTGCAAAAACCAAGCAGGCTTCTGAAACTGCATGCACTGCCTTAAATTGGCCAGACAGCCAATGCCGCAAGAATTCCCTCTGCTCAACTTTTTCCCCAGTTCTATCCCTGACCAGTGTAAAACGGATCAGCATCATGCCTCCCCTTAAACTGCATGTAATGATGTTCTGGCTCCCTCCTTATCACAGGGGGCTTTTCCTCCCCTCCCTGGGACAAACTCTTGTCCTATTTATTTATTTATTTAATTTATACCCCGCCCTCCCCTCCTACAAGCTGAAGCTTTTCCTTTAGCTACATTTGGGAGTCTCCACTTCAGATTACGCGTTCAGCAGGGAGGCCTGCCAAGGATGAGAAGGAAAGCATCCCTTCTCTTGACGTATTCTGGGGTTTTAGTGCAGACTCAAGTTGCTCAGGATGCAGAAGGGTGGCTCCAGATCACTGCAGGCACCAGATTATTATTTTTTATATATATTTGAACTTCTAGACTGCTTCTCTGCCCCTCTGCCAAAAAAGTCTCCAAAGTCACTTATTATAATTAATTATTATAAGCACAAAGATCATAAAACCACAATTAAAATTTCCAAATTCATAATTCCAAAAAATACTGTACTAAACTGGATAGCCCAGGCAAGCCCGATCTCATCAGATCTTGGAAGCTAAGCAAGTATTTGGATGGGAGACCTCCAAAGAATACCAGGGTTAGGAGGCAGAGGCAGGCTATCAAGCCACTTCTCTGAACGTCCTCCATGCCCCAGTAGGAGTCACCAGAGGTTGCCATGACTTCCAGGCATGAGCACACACACACACGCACAATGCAAAAATACAAAAAAACCCCATACAATTAAAAAATAGCTGTCATAGTAAACCTAAAGAAGTCTCAAAGTCCTGAAAGAACAAAACTTTTAAAAATTCTAAGAGTAATGATAGTAGAAGACTGATGGATTTCCCTAGGGCAAAGTTCCACAGCACAAGCACATTACTAGAAAGACCCATGTACCTGATGAAGATGGAAAGCACACACTTCTGGTCACTTCAATTACCTTTCTATCCAAAGGCAGAACTGTGCCTTGAAACACCTTGAAGCTACAAACCTGCCTTAAAGGTCAGTGAGAGACCCCATCTGCCACAGGTCCATCAACCATCTGCAACTTCATCTTGTCTGGATTGTGCTTCAGTTTATGCAAACTTGAGACTGACCTTGCCGTCATTTATGAGGGAATGTGATTCCCATGTGTTGAGATCCTCAGGAGTGCTGAGATCTGTGGAAGCATCTTTGGGCAATATTGGTTGCAATCCTGAGCGGGTCTATTTATGAATAAGACCCTCATAATTCAATGGGATTTACTCCCACAAAATTGTCTTTAGGTTTGCAGCTATAAAGACTAGTATGAGCAACAGAAATAAGATGGAAATAACCACCGTATATGACAGTCATTCAGTTTTGGAACCTGGTCTTTCCCCATTGGGCTGAATAGGTCCAAGGCTGAACCTTTGTCCACTTTTCAATGCCAGGCCATAGGGAATGTATGAAGAGTGTGCCTACACAGAGAACCTACACCCACTATTAAGAAACCAGAGAAATTTGCTCTTGTCTGTATGTGTGTAGATGTGTGTGTGTGTAGTTGTTACTCTTTTTTTATAAGCCCCCAAGCACTGTGCAGGATCTTCAAAGGCCATCTGAAATCCTTCAAGGCCAGCCTTCTGAAGCACAAGTACTTGGGTCCATACATCCATTTTGGAGCCTCCCCCTTCCAAGACTCCTCATTGTTCTGAGCAACATTTCATTGCAGTAGAAAAACACAAACAAGCTGTAGTACCTTCTTGGGCTGAGTTGGCAGAATAATAATAACTTTTTTAATCTTTGGCCTCAAGAATCTCTTTGATTTTTGGTAAACAATCCAGAACAGCAGTCTGAATCCCAAAAATCTGCTTTCCATTTCCTCTTGAGTGAGTCCTACATGACACTTCGTCAGATCCATTGTTTGTGTTACTCGATGTGATCATACTGGAATCCAGAGAATCTTGTAATAAATGGTGTTGAGGACCAGATAAAAAGTTCTGTCCAGACAGTTCTGTTTTTAGGAATAAAGGTCCAGCTTCTAGCACCATACCTCCTGTCTATGCCTCATGGCAGAAGAAGTTCTGGTGAGACATAATGTCTGGTGACAAGTTCAGCAGCAGCCTTTTCAGTTTCTTTATTCCAGAATACTTTCCATAGTGCATTTATGAATAATAATCATAATAGCTGGCACAGTGTTGTGGTGAAGCCCTTGTTGTTGTTCAGTCGCACAGTTGAGTCCGACTCTTCATGACCCCATGGACCAGGTCACGCCAGGCCCTCCTGTCTTCTGCTGTCCTCTGAAGTTGGCTCAATTTCATGTTCGTTGCATCGATGACACTGTCTAACCATCTCATCCTTTGTCGTCCCCGTCTTCTTTGACCTTCAATCTTTCCCAGCATCAAAGTCTTCTCCAGTGAGTGCTCCCTTCTCATTTGGTGGCCAAAGTATTTGAGCTTCAGTTTCATTATCTGGCCTTCCATTATCTGGTGAAGTCCTTAAAAGTTACTAATCTACTATGGGCCTTTTAAAACAAGTTTTCCTGCCCACCCTTGCATATATGAATCATTTGAGGCACAAAAAATGATAAACTTCTGCAAAGGCTTCCTTGCCTGGTCACCTGAAGGCAATTGTCACTCAGGCTTACCAACCTCCTGGTGGGGACTGGCGTCCTCCCAGAATTACAACTGATCTCCAGACTACAGAGATCTGTTCCCTGGAGAAAATGGCTGCTTTGGAAGGTAGATTCATGGAAACACATCCCTGCTGAGCTCCCTCCCCTCCCCAAACTCCACCCTCCACAGGCACTGCCCACAAATCTCCACGAATTTCCCAGATCAGAGTGGGCACCCCTATTGTTATTAGTCACAGGCAACCAGGTCAGCGGCTATTTGCAAGGATCACTGAACAGCAACCATTAGAGCATCTGTATTATCCCCATACAGCAGAGTAGCCAAATGGAAGGGCATCTCCACCTTAGTTCCAGGTATGGCACAATGCGGTTGAACACTGAGCCTGAACTGCACTCTGCAGATCCCTTGGAGAAGAACCTCACTAGTAACAGCTGTTTAGTGACGAATGCATTCCCCCCCCCCTTAGAAGCCCAGCTCCTCCATTTAAAATTTTAGCGGCTTGGAGAGAAGGAGCAGTGAAGGACTACGAATCCATTTAACACCTCGAATTGCCAACTTTTAAACTGGTCCCCAGAGCTGTCCTTTTAATCTCAATCAGATCTGCAAGCGATGATCGAGTGATGTTATTTTACTTCAGGCCACGAAAAGCTGTATCTGTCCATTTCCACTCATTAAAACATCTATTAAAAAGGACAGGATATTTTACTTCTGGGCCATCTGGCAACCATAGTTAACCCGCCCTCAACCTCAGTGAACTTCCAAGAAATCTTCACCTGCCCTGATCTTCTCCAGGCTCTAAGTTCTAGAGCAGAGGTGGGGGAAATCATAGCCCAGCTGGGCCACAACCAGCCTGTCTGCACTTTCCATCCAGGCTTCGAGCCACTTAACCATTGGTCGGGAGCATCAGTTCACTAGAGCACAGTACTAGCGAATGGGCTGAGGCGCCTGAAAAACTGTTAAAGAGCTGAAGGGTGACTTGCACATTGGTGTACAACTCACAGCCTGCAAAAGTGGGCACCACCCAGAATTGGCCCTCAAGCCGAAAAATCTGTCCAGAGTTCCTGACCTTGTAACAGAGACTTTTGTGAACCATTCACGTCTCTTCTCTGGCTCATTCAAAAGGGCTGAGACGGTTCCGGGAGATGGCAAAGTAAGCATGTTTTTCAAGCAGTGCAAGATGGTCTAAGAACACGAATCATCTCAGGTCACTGATTTTTATAGTCCCACAATTAAAAAAACAAAACAACAACATAAAACACTTCCATGGCTTCAGGAAAACACGATAAAAATTTGTTCTGACGTTTTTGCGTCTGCTTTGCACATTATATGCCACATAAGATTTTTGTGATACAGAAAATGTACATTCTTGCTGGATCAAAAGGACAATTTTGTTCATACTTTGTTCACTTCTGCAAATTTATAAGGTAAGCTTCATGACTTTCGAAGATGAGGTGGAGAGATTAGGAGAGAAAGATAAGTGAGAGAGATAAGGTGTATCTATGATTCCGTTTAGAATAATTAAGTTTCTTATTGCAACAGTTTTAATTACTTGAGATTACTGTTCCGGATATTATTACTTTCTCCTATTATTACTATTATATACAGTGATACAAATCGCTGTACTTTGATGGCTTCTGTTTGTTGGCATATGGGCTGACTTGTACTGTCATCTTTTTTAAAGCTATAGTTATGCCAATAAAGGTTATTGGATTGGAAGGAGATGGTAGGAGAAATGACTGACACCACATAAGTGCATACAGAAGAAGAGCTAAGCACCTCCAGTTCCCAGAACAAGCCACAGAATATGTAGATACATTATGTGTTTCAAGATAAGAATAACTAGATAAGCAGAAAAGATTTTCCCCTTCAAATATGAAAAAATCTCTTCTCTGTTGTTACAGAAAATGTCCCGATTGAGTATGAGAACATTATTATAATTGATTACTATTAGCCACCTGTGCCTCCTATCTGCAGATAGCTAAATCCGTGGATTGGGGCCACACAGAGGCTAAAGTGATTTTTTCTGCACATTTGAGGGACTTTCCAGGTGTACAGAAAAATCTGAAATAAAAAAATTAAAGGGGGGTTTAAATCCCCCAAATACATTTGCGTTGTCTGCACATGTACCAGTGTGCAATATTCTGAAAACAAGACACATGCATACTGCAACACTGATGAAAACTGTGCATCTGCTTTTGTGGTTAAGTATCCTGAACATGTGAAGCCATTGTATAAAGAGGGGGAAATATCTGAAGAAATAAACAGAGGATTTCAAAGCCACTGTCATTTCTATTATTGTTCTACAGGACGGAAACTGAGGCTCAAAGACACTGACTTGCCTATGGCCAGTGAATTTGAGGATGACCTGGGTCTTGGTTCGAGAATTCCATCTTTGGTGCCAGTCAAGCAGCCTCCCTAGCTTAGCCTTTCCTTAGCCCAACTGGTCTAATTTATCATTATGACTCAAGATCTTGTGCTTCTACTTTCTGAGAATATTTCGTAAGATTTCTGTTTGTCTTCCTGCATTAAATCTGCCCTTCTTGAGACAGCCTTTTTGATTTTGGAATTTCCCAGAGGATGCAGTGCTGGTTTAGCTGAATGGGAGGAGGAGTATTTTTGCTTGGATTTTTTTTTTTTTTTTGCTTTAACACGAACATGAGCTGTTTTCTCTTTTTTCCCTGGTGCAAAAAAAAAAATCATCTAATTGATTTGCATAATTCCAACCATCTGATTCCTTCCTGGAAAACTACATTTGGGAACAAAACATGCATCTGAAATTGCTTACCAGATTTCAGAAGTGACAAACTGTGACAAATACTGCCAGGAAAGGAGGTACATTTGGAATCAGGTCTCTAAGACATGTCAGTTTAAGTTTGCAGTCCCTTCTCTCTAACGCACAACCCACATCAAAGCTCTGATTGCTCCCCCATTCCCAAGTCCCTTGGAAATAAGCGGAACTCTTTAGGTTTCAGATTCTTTGTTTGGAGCCTTCGTTTGGAGCAGTTGGGGGGTGCAGGGTTGGTCTTCCCTCCACCTCTAATGGTTCTTCAGGCTGGGTTGGGAAATTCCTGGAGATTTGGGGGTGGGGTCTGCCAAGGGTAGAGTTTAGGGCCAGAAGAGAGCTCAGCAGGGACATCATTCCATAGAGTCCACCCTGTGAAGCTAATCACTGTTATAAAGTCAGCAGTCCAGGAAGAATACCTTGGAAATCTTCACACCATCCACAAGTATTTGCTTATTCTGGCAGAGATATTTTCCCTACTCTAGCTATAGCAAAACAGAATCTTCCCTCCAACAAAAGAGCCCCTTTTTAAAGGACTCAGACTCATTTTGCGGGGAAGCAAGAATGCAGGGAGAGAGACACTACTGCTGCATTCTCCAAGCCAGCAAAATTGCCTGCTCAAGAGCCCAACAAATGAGAAATGAGTGTTTTGCTAATACTGTAATGAAAACCATGCTGAAATCATGCTATAATTTCCCTGCTTTGCATACAGACATCGTACACGGCCAACAAGGCAAAGCTACGTATGACAGATTTTTCTGGACAGTTGGATGGGTGGGGGCAGAGAAAGAGTGGAGAAAGACTAATAATATAGACAGTTATGTCATAGGCTTAGCTATTTGTATAGATGGTGAAGGAGGCTGGAAAGAATCTTTTCCCTAATGGATTCCTCTGTTGCAGTTAAGTTTTTTAATCGACAGCATATGCTTTATCTTCAGTAAGGTTTTTGGACGCAATTCCACAGGGACGAAAGCACATGGATATACCTCTGGCTAGGAAACCATACTGGAAATGAGAGGATTAAGTCATTATTCTGTAGACAGGGGCAGTTCCACTACCCTCAGCCCAACCCTTGTTGATATGTTTATTAATGACTTTGATGAAAGAAGGGGAAGAACAAACTTCTAGCTTCAGATGAGATGCTGTAGGTTAGGGGGCCCTGCCTTTGTACTCCACTGGTCTCTGGGAAAAAGAGGGTGTGACTGCACTCACACCACAGTTTCACACAAGCACAGAGCATGGTGGTACCTGTAGAAACCAACACCCTCAGAATCTCAGGTTTCATTTATTAAAAGGCAAGTTCCTAGTGCTTTTAGTTCCAAAGATATGATTGAAAATTTGTGGACAATGCTTGGTGAAATCTGAGAGAAGGAAAGCATCCAGGAACCATAAGGTGGAGCTTCAGTGACCTGCATGATTTTCTTGCCCCAGACCAGAACTAAGGGTGGAGATTAGGGTTGAGGACCTCTGGGTGGGATCTGAAGATCTCCTGGAATTACAACTGATCTCCAGACTACAGAGTTCAGTTTCTCTGGAGAAAATGGATGCTTTGGAGGACAGACTCTTTGGCATTATACCTTCCAGAGACCCCTTCCCTTCCCAAACTGTGCACTCCTCAGGCTCCACCCCCAAATCTCTAGGAATTTCCCAATCTGAAGTTGACAACTGAAAATAAAAGCCGCATAAGACCACAGATCAGCTCACCATGAAATCCTATCTAAGAGGTGAATCCATGAAGATGCCTTATACCAAGTAAGAGCTGAATCCATGAAGATGCCTTATACCAAGTCAGACCCTTGATGTACCAAGGTCAGTAATGGCCACTCTTGACTCTCAGCAAATCTCCAGGGTCTGAAGGAGTGGCCTTTCACATCACCTGCTACCTGACTCTTTTAGCTGGGGATGATGGGGATTGAACCTAGGACCTTCTGCATACAAAGCAGGTGGTCCACCACTGAGCCACAGCCCCTCTGGCTGAAAATACAGACACGCCTAGTGGTGAACGAAATGCCTGCTCAGCTGCCGCTCTTCCTCTTCCACCAGTTCATCAGGCTGCCAGCCTGCCTTTTACTCTCTTTTTTTAAAATGAAGAACTAGTTAGACATCCATGCATATATCTATTCATTAATCCTTTAATGCCAGTTTTAAAAGGAAATTATCTTTAAAACTGTAGCACTTCCCTCTGCATCTTCAGTACTCTCTCTCTCTCTCATGATAGAATTTTAAATGTTACAAAGTGGATTCTCCCTGACCTTCTTCCTCCCTGTATCAATAATCTTAAATCAATACAACTCTATGACCTGGGGGGGAAAAACCTCACCATTTTCTGCTGCCTCTCAGTGGGACTAATCTAAGCATGGCTTCATTTCACTTTCCTTGGATGTGATCAGAGGGTGGGAAACGTCATCAAAAGAATTGACCTGCACGATGCAGCCTGCATACGGTTCCTATCGGTTCCTAAGTGAATTAACTCTGCTTTTTAAGCCGGCTGCAGCCAAGAGTTGCAACACCCCTTCAAGAATGTAGGAATGGAACCAGCCCAAAATACTGCTGGTAGAACTGAGCACAGCCCAAGGGCAACACAAGGAGTGCACTCGTTTTCACCAGGAAAAAATTTTAGTGCAGTATCTTCATGGATACTTTTTAGCAGAGTCAAATGAGGCAGTGGACGCCTGGAGGCAGTAACAGGCTAGGTGAGGACTAATAAACTGAAGCTCAGTGTGGTAAGAAATTTTAGAAATATAGAAGGTTTGGGTTTAAAATGAACCAAATAGTTTATAAAATCCATGTACCTGCCTCTGTCATTGCTAGCAAAACAGCAGACAGCCTTGGCCTGTTTCATTGAACCAAACCCCATGATTCTTTGCAAACCAAACCCCATGATTCTTTGCAAACCCTGTTCCAAGCAAATCTCTTTCTTGGTCAACATTTCATTCCCAGAAAATCTCCACAGGTGTGAGACTTATAATAACCAGCAATAAAAGGGCAGCTGAACAGGAAAGGCCATTTGGGCAGTTGGCAGACTTCAATCCAAAAGACAAACTAACTTCCTGAGATACAGAGAGTTCACACACACCCCATCTCAGAAATAACATCAAAGGACAGTTTATTTCCCATGACTGGGAAACACCAGGTGAAAACAATGACACTGTATTGATCCTGTGGAATGTGAACTTTTGTTGTGTAAGACCCAAGGACGCAATTTCCTGCAAGACAATTTCAACTTCTAAATGTTAATTTACAATTGTAAATTAAGGGACCTCTTTGATCATGTGGTACAAATACTGGTCCAATCCAACAGACCTTCGCTGGCTCATAGTAGGAGTCAGCCCGAGAGGCCTCTCGTTCTTTGCATGCCTTGGGGTGGGATAGGACTTTGCTTGCATGTTTATCTTTCTGTGCATTTACTATCAATATTTAGGAGATAGAATTCTACTGTATTGGCAAGCTGGCATAGCGTCTTGCTGGTCACCTTGCCAGATAAATCTTTGAATGTTTTTCTTTTAATAAAGATAAGTTTTACTTTAAGAAGAGACCTTTGAGTGTCTCTGCCAGTGCTGAGCGGTTTCCAAGCTTACACCTCTGCCTTTGGTAAGGAGGCAACACTCAGGGGACACGAACCAGAGGGGGAGTGTGGGGACACATTTTTCTTACAACACTCAGAAGACCTAAGAATGAAGTGCTGTTGGTCATAACAGGGCTGATCAAGAACTGAGATACAGCCCGTAGGCAGGGCTGCACTTTCGGGTCTGATCTGCAGCTCAAGGATGTTGCTTAATCCATATATCTACAGAGGAAAATACGCATTTAATCTGTGGAGCGTAGAACCTTTAACCAGGTTTAGGAAAACCTTAAGTCTTCCTTGGAAAGCAAGTTCCAGCCACAGGAATCCATGTTCTGGTCATCTCCACTGTGCTCTACGTGGGGCTGCTGATGGTTCAGAAACTGCAATTAGTGCAAAATGCAGGAGCAAATACTAACGATAAGGAACATACCCTACCAGAACACCAGGGGATGCCAATTTGTGTTCACATTGGTTCATAGACCTATAAAGCCCTAAACATTCTGTGAATGAGCCACCTAAAGAACTCCTTACTCAACATGTGTGTCTGCCTAATAGTTATGTTCTTCAGAGGCCTTGTTCCATGTGCCTCCATCAGGGCCACCAAGAAGATTTATGGTGTCTGTAGCAGGAGAGATGCTGGAAGCCCTGTCCCTATTCCCCCTACAAGGAACCACGCACATATCTGCAGGGCTGGGAGACCAATGTGAGAATTCTCGTACACAGGGTCCAGATGCAAGAATGCTCCCTACTGACTCTGCCATGCCTCGGAAACAACCTGGCTTTCTCTCCAGAAGCAAGGATGGTGATACAAAACTCCTCATTAGCAGGTAAGCAAAGCAGAACCATTTCACAATTACTACAAGACCCTCATCATTCAGAGACTGGTAAAAGTCACCCACAATTGTATTTATTTTGGTCCAATAAGACATCCAGCCTGTTTTTACTCTCACTGTGCCATCATCACAACCATTAAGTCATTACATTTCCACACATTTTGTCATTCATGGTGAATGGATCCCCCACAAATGGCAAAGGTCTACTATAACATATTCATTAAAAACATATGTAACAAAGTTTGGAACTAAAGAACAAAATAAGAAAAGCAAAATCAGAGACATGTCTTACAAGGGGATCTGGGGGAACAGTTTCACATGAACAGGAGCCCTTATTCTATGGATGCCTGGGACAAATAGCTCATTTGTAACCTGCTCTGGGCAATTCAAGTCCCCACCCTCTGAGTGAAGTGCATGGCTGGTAAGGGACGGCACCTAGACGATGGAACAATTTCTTCCTGGCACCAAACAGCCTCCCAACTTCAGGTTAAAACTTTTCAGTTTGCTGAAGGATTTGAGTGTTGTTTAGTTATGTGGTGCTTTTTTGATTCTTGTCTTTTGTACCAGCTGGTGCTGTTCTTTTTGTTTGTTTTGTACAGTGCTGCAACTTGCCATTTTACATTTATATTCTTATTTATTTACTACCATTGCTGGATCTAAACTGATTTTATTGTATCAGTTTTTTATTTGATATTGTATATTTTATAATTGGATTTTTATTACTGGAAACTGCCTCAGGATTTTTCTTTAAATTAAGAACACAGTACATAAATATATGGTGGATAAGTCCATCAGAGGCCAGTTTGGTGTAGCGGTTAAGTGCGCAGACTCTAATCCGGGAGAACCGGGTTTGATTCCCCACTCCTCCACTTGCAGCTGCTGGATGACCTTGGGCAAGCCATAGTTCTGTTAGGACTGTTCTCTCAAGGACAGTTCCCTCAGAGCTCTCTCAGTCCCACCTACCTCACAGGGTGTCTGTTGTGGGGAGGGGAAGGGAAAGGAGTTTGTAAGCCGCTCTGAGACTCCGAGTAAAGGGCGGGGTATAAATCCAATCTCTTCTTCTTCTAAAGGGAACCTCCAAATTGAGAGGCAGCAATGCTAAGAGGAAATGTAAGGGAAGGCCTTGGCCTCTATGCCCTGGTTGGCCACTGTGTGAAACAGGATGCTAGACTAGATGGGCCATTTGTCTGATCTATTCAATAGAGTCTCTATTCTTTTCTCTGCTGGTCCTCAGTTTTTGCACAAGGGTTTCATTACTTAGGCCCCTGCCACACGGCAGGGAAAACACCCGGCAAAGCGCGGCCAAATAGGGCCGCACCAAAAAAGAGACGCGCGGGCGGGATCCCACGGATCCTGTGCACCGCGCGCCGTTGCTCCCTGGCACGATCAGATGCCAGGGAGGTAGGGACGCTCGGGAGGGGGAGGCTGCCGAACTGCGCATGCTCACGCATGCGCAGTTCTGCTGGGGGCTGGGGATGCGCCGGCGGCAAGACACGCCGCCGATCCCACGGCCAGCAATGATACGGACCAAACGGATGAACCACCTAGGTAGGTGGTTCAGTTTTGAAGCGCTTCATCGGGGGAAGGGCCGGATCGGAGATGGGAGCGCAACGCCAGCCAGATGTTGACGTGGGATCGCGCCCGTTTGCTGCGCTTCCAATCTGGCCCACTCCCAGCCCAAAACGCCTCGTATGAACAGGGCCTTAGTTTAATTATGTGTGCATGTTAAGTGCCATCAAGTCGCTTCTGACTTATGGCAACGCTATGGATTAATGACCTCCAAAACATCTTATCATTAACAACCTTGCTCAGGTCTCAGAAACTCAGAGCTGTGGCTTTCTTTATTGAGTTAATTCATCTCAGGTTGGGTCTTCCTCTTTTCCTGCTGCCTTCAACTTCTTCTAGCATTATTGTCTTTTCCAGGGACTCTTGCCTTCTGGTAATGGGGCCAAAGTATAATAGTCATTTTAGCCTCTAGTGAGAGTTCAGGCTGGATTTGACCTAGAACCCATTTATTTTTTTTCTTTTTGGCTGTTCACAGTATCTGTAAAACTCTCCTCCAAAACCATGTTTCAAATGATGGGCACGAACCAAAAAATTCCAGTTCAGGTGGTTCATGAACTGAACCCGGCTAAAAATGCCCAAACTGAACCAACCAGTGCAGATCCCCCTTTCTCCTGGCTGTGGCAGGAGAAAAGGGGGGGGATTGCCTGGGAAGGGTTAAATGGCTGGCAGCCATTTAGCCTGCCCATTTTACTCCCCCTGCTTCGAAGGACCCATTTTGCTTCCACCTGCTTCAAAACACTTCAAAGGATGGGTGGACCCACCTGCTATTAGCAGGAGGAAGCAAAATGGAGTGCTGAGATGGGTTGCAGCCATTTCAGCGCTCTGTTTTGCTTCCCCCACTTCAGTTTGGTGGCTCCGAACTGGGCTAAGTTTGTGCCGAATTTAGGCTCGTGAACCGGTTTGTGCCCATCCCAGTCCCTTAGTTCAAACGGTTACACAGTTTAATAGAAGTCAGCACAGCTCCTGCTATTTTGACCTGGCAACGAATTCCCAAGACAGTTGTTTAATTTCAGAAGTCAGTTCCAAATCCTCTACATAGTAACTCAAACAGCGCAAGGCACAAGTTTACAAGAAGCCAGCTGTATTCTCAGGAAATTACTGGGATTGATTTAACATATTCCAGAAGTGTTACATGAGGTTAAAAATCCAGAAGTCAATGTCAACACTCTGCCCACTTGCTGTGGTGCTCTTGATTTTACAGCCCAATCCTATGCATTTTTACTTAATTCGATCATGCTTATTCCCAGGTCAGTATGCAGCCTCACAGTGATTACCTAAGCAGTTACACCAGAGGTCCCCAGTGTGATCCCCATAGATGCCACAGCACCCACTAACATATTTCCTGGTATAGACCAAGTGTTTTCAGAAAGTAGCATAATGCATTAGCATATGCCACACCCCCTGACATCACCGGAAGTGTGTCATAAGGCCACACACCTCACCCACAAAGGTCCCGGCGGTGGACCTGCAAGGCCGGCAGGAGTGCGAGGAAGCCCCGCGAAGGCCCTCCCTGGCCCCAGGCAGGCAGGGGTGGGGAGAGGCAGGGAGGAAGCAACTTACCCTCCCTCTTATCCTGCCTCCTCCTGGCTGAATGAGGGCCGGAAGCGGGGCGGCCGGAAGCAGGGGGCGGGGCTTCGTCATGTGCCCTGCCCCCCGTACCTCACCCGGGGGAACTGCGATCCCCCGCGATCCCCCCCGAAATGACCTCTGCTTAGGTGGCAGCTGCAGTGCTCCCTCTAAGCTGTGGAGTCTTGTGAGCAAAAATTCTGCTTTGTGAGCTACTGGCATTAAGGTTGTGAGCAAGCGATTCGGCTACTGCATAAATTAGCTTGCTCTGGAGCCATCCTTCCTGAGCTAAGGCAAAAAATGTATGAGCTGAAGGCTAAAAAACTGTGAGCTAGCTCACACTAACTCAGCTTAGAGGGAACACTGGCTGCCACCACAGGGCTGGTTTTATTCTCTCTCTCCTCTTTCCCAATGTACTTTTAAAGTACCCATCTTCTCCTGTACACTTGGACTTCCTCTTTGTGTGTGTGTGGCTCTGCCTCCTGTAGCAGCCATTTTGGACTTATAAGGGTATAATTCTGCTTTGGATGGCACTGTCAGCATCTTATTTTAATCATGTTATGCTCATTATGATGTTCATTTGTAAGATTTACCTTCAAAGAAGGCCTTGATAAAATTGACAAAATTGGCAAGGGGATTTCACGCATCCCTAAATTGCCACTGAATTCTGCCAGAAGTGAATCAGGAGTGGGTTTGGTTGGTCATGTTTGGGTAAGATGACCGAAGGGCATATTATAAGAAATGAAGGCATCCTGCTGCTGCAGCCCTGTGTTAAGGCCACCCTGTTGCATTTCTCTGTCCAGCAACCAATTACATGCAGCAGGTGCAGAGAAATACCCAGGATAGCAGCATCAGAGTGTGAGGTAAATTATACTCCATCCTTTTAATATTTTTGGGATTGTGCTATTTTATTTTAGGATTCTGTACACGACCTCAAAAGGCAAGAGAAGCGGAATAAAAAAACTGGTTTCAATTAAACAAATTCCTACACAGAGCCAGGCTCTCTCCTGCCCTTCAGCTGACAAATTTGGGACTTTCATGCAATAGCCCTGAGATTTCAGGAGCTGCTTCCTCACAGACATTTCCTGTTCATTTCAGATCAGCCAGATAGAATCTAAACAGCTTTGGTGCACTGCCATTAATTCTCGGGAAACACCAACCACCTCCAACTCCAAGAAGACTTGATATGTTGTCCAGCTCAAGGCCAGAAGTGAGTGTTAAAAAACAGTGGCTTGGCCTTCTGATTGAATGTATTTTTTAAAAATATACTGATCAAAAGCAGATCATGTCCCAAGTTAGAACTGGATGATTACTCTTTGATATTAATATACCGAGGCAATATTGTCCCTTGGCCTTGTTGGGATTTATAGAGTTTAGGAATCTCTGCCCAGTAGGATGTGCTGCAAGAGATACTGGGGCCGCTCTGGAGCCAGGCATGTAGCTGAAGCTGACAGAGCTGGCATGTCCAGAGAAACCACTCATGCCAATCCAGGACACGTCCTGCCACTGGGCAGAGTGGGCACCCAGTTCAGAGACCTAGCTAATTGCAGGAAGAAACTGAGCAGCCAGCAGCAAGCCCGTGCCAGCTGCAAGTTTCAGGAGATGCCTAGCAGAAGTCCCAGCGCATGTGCTGACTGGGTGCCTTTCATTCACCACTCCCAGCTGGAATCTGGCCAGGATTCATGCTCTAATGAAAGACAGCCTGCTTGGAAGAGCATCCTTGCTCTCAAATCCATCATGTCAAAAAATAAATGGATTCACCATGTTGGTTCAACAGTAGAATTCAAAATTATTCAAATTCCTCCTGCCCAGAGCCATGATAATCCAAAATGCTGATTGCAACAAGCAATCAGTTATTATTTGGAATAATTATTTATAATAGTGGCATCAGTGAACACAGCCAGAGCAGCAAAAAACAAAACACATCTCAGGGAAATTATGATTTAAATTAAGAAAGGGAGAAACACTGGGGGAAAGGGAAAGGAAAGTAACCATGGATGAATGCACACAAAGGTGGTTATGCAGTTTCAGGTAAGGATCAGGATTGAGGGGATTCTCGGAAAAGGTGAGTTTGGAGGGGGAGGTTGATAGAAGTAAGAGAGGTGGCAACCCGTATGTCTTCCAGGAGGAAATTCCAAGCATAAAAGAGGCAGCAGGGTACATTTAAAGGGTGAAGAACCATTCAAGTGGCTGACAGGCTGCGATCACACAAATAAGAAGAAGAGGAGGAGGAGGAGATTGGATTTAAACCCCGCCCTTCACTTGGAGTCTCAGAGTGGCTTCCTTTCCCTTCCCCTTCTCACAACAGACACCCTGTGAGGTAGGTGGGGCTGAGAGAGCTCTTTCCAGAACTGTCCTTGAGAGAACAGCTCTGACCAGAACTATGGCTTGCCCAAGGTCATCCAGCAGCTGCAAGTGGAGGAATGGGGAATCAAACCCGGTTCTCCCAGGTTAGAGTCCGCACACTTAACCACTACACCAAACTAAATAATCCACTTTCAGTGCACTTTCCAACTGGACTTTTACTGTGTGAACTGGCGAAATCCAGTTGGAAAGTGGCTTGAAAGTAGATTATTTAGCGTGTGTGATCTCAACATGACAGTGCAAACTTAATCAAAGTTATATCCTTCTAAGCCCAGGATTTAGAATGGTTTAACTCTGTTTAGGATTGCTCCATCAGGTGATAGTTAATATAGCTAACTCATTAACTAGACAACAGGCAACACACATGGACCCCACAACCAGCTATTTTGTGCTGCCGAGAAGATTCCTGTCCAGACATCCCACTGTTACAGCAGGATGCTGCGTCCTCCAAAAGATCCACAGTAAGGCTGCAGTCACACATGCTAAATAATCCACTTTCAATGCACTTTCCAATTGGATTTTTACTGTGTGAACTGGCAAAATCCAGTTTGAAAGTAGATTGCAAGTGGATTATTTAGTGTGTGTGACCACAGCCTAAGTTAGGGACAGTATTGCTGGCACCTGGCTCACCCACTCTTGAACTAGGATTTGCCCATGCAGATGCTGCTCTGAGTTGATACAACCAACACTTTTAGCCTTCAGCCACACATTGTGCTGGGCAGCTGAAAGCTCCTTAGCTGCCATTCTGAGCATCAAAAGATCCATCCAGAGCTCATTGCCACATCTTGGCTGTTTACATTAACTCACAGTTCTCTGCCTGCTGAAATCACCCCATTTTGGCTAGATCCGCTTTGTGAATATTTTTTTGGCACATGGCAAGTCACATCCTGGATATGTGTTGAAGCCTTCACATGATGGGGTCAATCATCACACCCAGGGGTCATTTCGTAGAAAAAGAGCTAGGGGAACTCATTAGCATAACTCATTAGCATATGCCACACCCCCTGACATCAGGGGCCTGGCGGTGGACCTGCAAGGCCAGCGGGAGTGCGAGGAAGCCCCGCAAAGGCCCTCCCTGGCCCCAGGCAGGCAGGGGTGGGGAGAGGCGGGGAGGAAGCAACTTACCCTCCCTCTTCTCCTGCTTCCTCCTGGCTGAATGAGGGCCGGAAGTGGGGCGGCCGGAAGCAGGGGGCGGGGCTTCGTCATGTGCCCCGCCCCCCTGCACCTCACCCGGGGGAACTGCGTTCGCCCGCGTTCCTCCCCCGAAATGACCTCTGATCACACCTCTAACTGGCATAAAACTTATTCCTTTACGGTGTCCTGCGTGTTTACTCTTAGGCTGAAGACCAAGGTAACATAAAAAGAAAGCTCTTGGGGGGTGTTTCCTGAGTTATAAGGTGACGCTAGGTTCTGTCCAACAACACAGTTATAACAGCAGGTGAGTATACTACTAGCGTCAAACATGGGCTCAGCCATTATCCTTGGTCTTCCCACCCCCATGCTTCAGGCTGGCTGCCTACTTTTTTATTTTTAAAAGTCCCATAGGGGTGTTCATACACATGACTTTTAATTCGTCACCTTGTCCTGGTGACATCATGGAGGCCGGCCCAATCAGTGCCATGAACACCTACCTTCTGTAGGAAACTTGCAGCAAAATGTGCATCGGTATGACAGGTAGGGGCATATGTCACTCTGTGTGTATATACAAGAAGGGCTTCCTAAGGACCTGAACTGGATGCTGTACATATCTTCATGTTCTGCACAAAGATTATAAAGATCTGTGTTGCCCTCAAACAGTATCGAACACCTCCTCAAGACGACCCACAGCCACTTCCTTGACCACAGCTGGCCCTGAGCTCTTTTGCTTGCCAAACAACAAACACAGTCAAGCATCACCCACCCAAGGGTGCAGCAGCCAGAACCAGCCACTTACTGAGAATGACCGTCTCATTGATTCGGAAGCTGCAGAGGACTCTGTCGACATTACGGGCGTGCCGGAATCCATTTCCTGTCACGACTACCTGGAATGATTCTGAAACCCAAGAAAAAGAATTCTCACCATATTTTTATTTGTACGTTTTTAAAAATAGAAAAATAAAAAGCCATGAAAAATTGTGTCTTCAACACAATTCAAATCTCGGAGAAAGAAAAGTTTTAAACTAACATTACAGACCTCGAAAACACTCATAAACATTTATATTGATTCTTTTTCTATAAATCAATAAACATGGCAATAATTTTCTCTCTTTTGCCTTCCATTTTTTATTTCCCCTAATTCAGTAGTTTGTGACCTTTGCACCACATGCCAAACCTTAGCAATCCATTCTTTTTTTAACTGGACTTTTCTCCAAGTTAACCACCCATTAAGGTTTTTTAAAAAAATTTCTTTGCAAATGCAATTTTAGCATTACTCCAGAAATCAAAGATTGTGTTTCAGCAGAATCTTATCTAATATGCCTAATGAAACCATTAATGTTCATGAAATAATTAGCTGCTAATTGGTTCATTTTTTGTAAAAACTTGGCTTACTATTACTGCATTTTAAGATGTTTGCACACATATAGATTATGTCCATGGGAGGATAATTAGATCTCCTGCATTTGTATTTATTGCCTTTATCTATTTTGTTCAACCTATGAGAGTAAAGCGCAACATCTTACAGAAACTTTCGTTCATATTATTAGTGGAAATAAATGCAAATCTTTAATGAAGATTTTAAAGCAATTCATTGATGGAGAACGCCAACATAGTGTAGAGGTTAGAGACTCAGATTAGCATCTGGGACATCTGGACTTAAATCCTCACACTACCATGAAGCTTGCTGGATAACTTTGGGCCAATCATATTTTCTCTTAGTCTAACCCTACTTCACAGGGTTGTTGTAAAAATAAAATGGGGGAAGGGTGAACTGCTCAGAGGACAGATAGAATAAAAATGTAATAGATAATGTTTGTTCCAAGTGCCTTTCCGCATAGATTTTTAAAGTTATTTTTGAACATTCTGCAAAGCAGTCCCAGATGCGACACAGCTGTTATACAGCTTGAATTTTTAAAGTTTGCAAATCTGAATTTTATAATACACGCTTGTTTCTGCTCATCTTCATTTGCATAATTAGCAAGAAGCACATGTCACATTTACTTTTCTGCTCTTCTGCCTAGAATCCTAGAGATCTGAGGGGGTTTGCAAGAAGGAGCTAGGGGTGCAATGTTGAAAGGGGACCCCATTTCTTGCACTTTTAAAAGTTAGCACAATCTGTCTGGGGGGAGGGGTTCCCAGTTCTCCAAGTTCCATGTCTCTATCTGCAATTGTACAGACATTTTAAAAGACACAAACCTCCAAACTAACCCTGTAGAGTGGTGGGCTGAGGTGTTCCCCCCAATGCCTTTTCAAGTGCTGAAATGCACATACCCCTGACCATTTCAGCATTTGAAAAGGCACAGCAACAAGAGAACAGGTTCAGGCCCTGGCAGCATTTTTAACGCCCTTTAAAATGGTGGCAGTGTCCAAGGGTCAAACCCCCTGGCTGCCATCACACCTAGTTTGGCCCTGAATCTCCCTACTGCTTGGGAAGCATGACAGTAACTAATGATCAGCCTGCCTCACTTAGGACAACACCACAAAGCCATCAATACTGGGCCTTCTGGCTGCAGCTGTACAGATCTAGAGGACTGCACTACACTGAAAGAAAAATAGCTGCAAAATGGCAAGACTAAAAGCACTCAAGAAAACTTTCAAGGGCGAGATTAACAAATGCAATCCTAAAAACACCTTCTTGGGAATAAGCCCTGAATAGACATGCTTCTGAGTAGACATGCTTAGAATTGTTCTCCACACTTTCTATTCTCGAACACATATAATTAAGCATATTGAAATCAACAGGCAATCAGGAGACAGCAGGGTTATCACTTTAAACGTCTTTTGCAGTGACCCCATTTTCTGCTGAATCAACAATTTCCCTGGCACTTAGCAGACGCCACCCACTCATTGCCTCTGTTAGCACATGCCTCAGGGGGCTGCTGCTCTGTAGCTGTGCAAAGAATACAAGTTGACTCAGGAATCTGGGCTTTGCTCCAAGCCTCAATTTCTTTTGTCCTAGAAGGATCAGCTTCACACCATCCAGGCAAATCTATCCCTGCAGGCCGGTGAGCTCAGTCGAGGAAGCATGCAAAGTAACAGGGAAGTGGAAGGTGCTCCATCAACAGAGGCAAGCGGGGGAAAAAACAGCCTTCGTCTGTGTCTGTGCAAGTTTTGTAGAGATCTGAGTGCCCTTCTAGGACAACTGGTTTGGGGAAGTGACTGCCAGCGCTTCAAGGCGGAAGCCCCTTGACAGAACGCTTCTAACCAGGGAACCTGGTGATCAGGAGGAGCCAATCACCTCCCCTCCTATATAAACCCCAGGGTTTGCAGTTGCTTCCCAGGGCCTTACGGTTACTCACACAGAGAAGCAATTTTGATGCTCCTCAGTTCCTCCCAGTCTATCCCTCACTCTGCTGATGCACTTGTGTACACTGCACTAATCAACATTGCTTTGCAGTAAATGCCTAACAGTAAACCTCTGCCTAAATGCTGAAACTTCTCAAAAGCGTAGTGCAATTGCTGGACCAGTACCAAAACACAGCCAATGAAACTGGGTCACACATGCCTAGCACAGCCCATGATTTCTCTGGACTTGGTACTAGTACCAAAGCACAGCCAATGAAACTGGGTCACAGATGCCTAGCACAGCCCATGATTTCTCTGGACTTGGTGTTTGACAAAGGAGGCTTCAAGATTAAGCAGAAGCCTGTATAAGAAGAGGGAGGGGTTGCCGGGCAGCCTGGGATATCTTGCTGAGGAGGGGCAATGGTTTAGTGGCAGAACATATCTTGGCATGCAGAAGGTCGCAGTTTCAAGTGGAACATGTTCTTGGCATGCAGAAGGTCGCAGTTTCAATCCCCGGTATCTCCAGTTGAAAGGACCAGCCAGTAGGTGATGTGAAAGACCCTGGAGAGCCACTGCCAGTCTGAGTAGACAAACCTGACCTTGCCAGACTGATGGTCTGATTCAGAATCAGGCAGCTTCATGTGTTCATTGCCTGGTCCTATTCAAGATGAGGGAGCTGATCTCAAGCCTCGACAGGATCTGGATCCCCACTCGGGGCAACAGGAAGGTTGGGACAACGAAGCGAAGCGTCATAAGACTCCTCAGTCCAAGCATGGCTTTTGCTGAGTCAACATCTCCTTCGGAAACCTGCTCATGCTCAAGTCCTGCACTTGGACAGTGCCGGTGCTGATGACCCTCCAAGCTCTTGACTGCCTCCCAGGTTGCCAGTCCTTTGGACAGCTCCCTGTACTGATCCCTGCTCAGTCACCAGCCCCCATTCCTACTCCCTGGACAGATGGACTGACAACTGCTGCTAGGTTGGAAATCTTACGACCTGCAGAATTATGCATGACCCATTAATGTGTGCAAGCCATCACCTGATGTTCAAGTAAATTTGACCATTTAAAAAATGCACTTCAGTATCTGAAAAGGTGTGGGGGTGGACAAGATTGCCTGGTCATGCCACACTGTGGGCCTAATCAGGATCAGGCTCTCAGAGCATTTTTCAGTCAAATTCTTCCCTAAAACAATGGTGGCAGCACAGGTCAAATGCATGGCCACTGTAACGCCTAGTTGGGACCTCAGTTTCATCAATCTAGTAGGTGGTGATATGTTTAAAGAAGTCCTGACAAAGGAACCAGAAGCTGGGACATCAAGACCCGCCTACAATCTGCAGTCCATGGAGATCCCTTGTTTTCATCCAAAGTGAAAATGGTCCCAGCATTTTTGTACCAGAAGCACAACAGTATAATTGCAATGACTTCAGTGTAGTAAGCAGGACGAAAGCAATTCCACCAAGCTGGGCAAGACAAAGTCATCAGAAGGCAATTTTCTTCTCTTCTTCCATGAAACCCTTCCCCTCTTGGCTGTTATTTATTTATTTACTTCACTTATACCTCTCCTTTCTTCCCAAGGGGTACCCAAAGTGGCTTACGTCATTTTCCTCTCCTCCATTTTATCCTCACAACAACCCTGTGAGGTAGGTTAGGCTGAGAGCGTATCATTGGCCTAAGGTCACCCAGAGAGCTTCCATGGTAGAGTGGGGATTCGAACCCGGGACTCTCAGATCCTAGTCTGAGACTTTAACCACTACACCACACTGGCTCTCCAGTGCATCGCTTCCAAATGCACAGAGCCCTAAGCACAAAAAGGCATTTCCACAAGGCTCAGTGGAGTCTTTCAACTCCCCCTGGCTATTGGCCAGGTATGTATACTGCTGAGGCACCATTATATGCCTATTATTTATAATGTGAAATCTGTTAGGACCTCCCCAGGGCCATACACATTCATTATTCCCACTCCATACACATTCATTATTCCCACCCCATTCACAATGAGAGGAGCAAGGAAGGAGATACATGAGCTTATGTCCCGCCTCCAGTCTGTTCCCAAGGGGGAAATATTTGAATGAGCCAGAGGCAAGATGCGGGACTGGAATATAACTCTTTGTGGATTTGGAGGTAAAAAATGAGGCATATGGGGAGTGGGGAAAGGATGCAAAAGGGGTTCTTGAATGACAAACATATTCAGCAAATGGGCATTCTTGAATCTGACAGACGATTTTTGAGATTCCATAGCCTTTCAGGTCCCACAGTAAAAACTATAACACATTCCTAATATAGATCAAATCAAGATCACTTCTTAGAAGCAGACATACAACAAATGGAATTTTCTAGCATTTCATGCCAAGTTCCATCTGGAAAATTTCCCAAGGAAAGCAGGAAGATGGCTGACTCCAGCATCTGCATTCCCTCAGGGATCAAGAGAGAAGCGCATGCATACGAGGCAATGAGTGCTGGAAGAATCTGGTTTAAACTTACCTCCTGCGCAGATACTAGAAGGTTTTGCAGCCAGAATTTCAATGCAAGATTTCTTCAAAATCTAGAGGTTGCAGGGGAGGGGGAGGGGGGGAGAAAAATATTCTTGATGACATTGTTCAGTAAGATACAGAGTTCTGTTTATACAGCAAAATCATACTCAGGCTAAGGAAACGGCACAGGTAGACACACACCCCCACCCCCTGTTTTCATGTGTTGCTCTCACAGCAACAATTTTAGCCTCTTTGTGTGGCAAAAACATTTGGCAAAATCCTTCTAGGACTAAGGCAAGAAGTGTCTTACCTCCTCAAAAAATACCCATGTTAGGCAGGCACTTGGAATGCCACGGACCATTTGCCAGCTACTCTCCCAGCCCATTTGCTTCCCAAGGCAGGGAAGGATGGCGGCTTGGGATTCATGATTGGATAATGTACTCTCAATGCATCTGGTGATAGTAAGGCATCCTCTTTCCATGCATCCCAAGCCGCCATCCTTTCCTCCCGTGGGAAGCTAATGGGAAATCCAGTTTCCAACAACTGTACAATGAATTGGGAATGCATTATTCAACGTGTGCAAAAACAGCCCATGTCTCACCCAGCCGATAGGTTAGAATTACTCTGCTGTCACTAATTACCCTTGAGATTCTGTTGAACAGGCAACTTTACTAGCCTGGATATAAACCTGTGGTAAAGTACACCTTGTCTGAGGTGCCAGCTCGAAAGCTGACTAGACTATTCATCTTAACATGTATAAAAGGTCACCCATAAGCTGGTTCTGTGTGGGAGGCCTATAGAGACAGCTAGATACACCCCTAGATCTATGACAACATTCCTAGGACAGTAACATTAGTGTGAGGCAGCCAGTGTAGGAAGCAGATTTGGGGGCAACCAACTATATGTTGTTTAGTATATAAATGTATTTTTGCACATAAGGGATCTTCACCGAAACAGGGGGAGAAAAACAGTTCAGACATCCCTGCCTCCACCATTCCAAATCTCTCCCTCTAGAAATATTACAGGTTCATTCATCAGAAATAATTTATGGTTTGTTTGAATGTAGTGCTTAAGCCAGATCTACAAGCAAATACTTATACCCAGTGCTTATATTAAAAAAACAACAACAACTTGTGACAAATTCTCTTTTCCAAGAGAAAAGAAGGGGAAAGGACCAATAATATAACAGCCATTGCCTCTCAGTTTACCTAAATACCTGCCTGCAAAAGGTGTAGATGGAATTAGGCCCACTATATCGTCTTAAAAGTCTCCAGAGATGAAAAGAGGCTCAGGGCCTGGACATGCACCAAGGAACTTAGAAAAACACAAGCCTATGTTCTTCTAACCAACTGACACCGTAGGAAGTAAAGGTAGAACCTGGAAGAGAGCAACAGAGGAGTCCAGTCCAGACACAGGAAAACAGGAGCTGCCAGAGATAAAAAGCAAGCAAGAGAGAAAAATAAAGAAAGTAGGAGTCACAGAAATGAGCCTTGCAAAAGAAGGGTGTAACACAGGGAAGAAGAGAGACCACTACATTGCGACACAGTATTCAAAATATGTGTATATTTTTATGTGAACGCAAACACCAACAAAGCCCTTCATGGCCTCAGACCCACATATCTGCAGGACCGTCTCTCCTGCTATGCTCTGATGTGACAGCTGCATTTATCTGAGCAAAGCTTTCTAAAGGTATCACCCTGCAAGTGGGTAAGATCAATAGCGGCCTGTAGATGTGCACCTTGCAGAATAGCCAAGGAGGTCAGCAAGGCTCCCACACTTCGGTCATTCCACAGACTGTATAGAACTGAATTGTTCAGGAAGGCATTTTTATAAGGGGTATACAACTTTAGTATAATTGAATAGTTCTGGAGGACACTTTTTATAAAAGGAGAACTGTAGCCTTTTAAAGTTTTTAGTGTATGTATTATCTTGCTGTAGAAAAGAGCCAGAGTCCAGTAGCACCTTAAAGACTAACAAAATATGTGGCAGGATATGAGCTTTCGTGAGTCACTGCTCACTTCATCAGAACAATGACTCACAAAAGCTCATACCCTGCCACATATTTTGTTAGTCTAAGGAGCTACTGGACTCTTGCTCTTTTCTACTGCTACAGGCAGACTAACATGAACATAAGAACATAAGAGACGCCAATGTTGGATCAGGCCAAAGGCCCATCCAGTCCAACACACTGTCACACAGTGGCCAAAAATACCAGGTGCAATCAGGAGGTCCACCACTGGGGCCAGGACATTAGAAGCCCTCCCACTGTTGACACACACCCCCCAAGCACCAAGAAGACAGAGCATCACTTGCCCCAGAGTCCCTATCTATACCTTGTGGCTAATAGCCACTGATGGACCTCTGCTCCATATGCTTATCTAATTCCCTTTTGAAACCATCCATGCTTGTAGCTGCCACCACTTCCTGTGGCAGTGGCTACCCATTTTGTATTATCCTGCTGTCACTCTTCTGTTTCCTACTTGTAATTCTGTTTTCTGCATTATTTATAATATATCATGACTGACACCTTTTTCTTTTTTGCATTTCCCCCTAACGTTTGTAATCCTGGCCTCATTGCATCGTTTATTGGTATGCTGTCTGATGACATTGGTTTTATGCCATGTGATCCATCTTGAATCTAAGCATGGAATACAAGATATAAATGATTATTGTTATTTCAGTGTAGGGACAAATTTCAGATTTTGGTTGATCTATTACTGAGGTACACACCCTAGAAGACAGAATGGTGGCTTTCTGGGCATTAGCGATCTATCTGTCTATCTAGCAACCACCTGGTGGTACCTAGAGTGCCACTTCTCTGGAGTTCCCAATGTCATGGTGAGGCCTGGAATTCTCTTTGAATTACAGCTGATCTCCAGACAGATAGGGACTTCAACAGTGTATAATGCCATAGAGTCCACCTTCCAAAGCAGCCATTTTCTCCAGGTCAACTGATCTCTGTCACCTGGAGATCAGTTATAATCCCAGGAGATCTCCAGCCACCACCTGGAGGGTGAGGAATTCCAAAAACAACATCTGTGACAAAAATAACGAAGAGTCAATAAAGATATGTTGCAAAAATATTTACTGTAGTAATTTCTGTAGAAATTTTTCTTCTATTATCGCTCACATGCTAACAAATACTGTGCAATGAACAATTCGTTTCACAATATTTGGGCCCCGTTCACACGGAGCATTTGCTGTGCTGAAGGCACGATTGAACCGCGGATTTTCCGGGCACGATCACACCGGAACATCTGGGAGGAGTAGCGCATCCGTGGCGAACCCATGGCGTCCCGCCGAAATCCGTGGCGAACCCAAGGCGTCCCGCCGAAGATGCGCATTTAAAAAGTACCTGGGATGACCTACTGGCAAATGGTTTGCCACGGGCTGCATGCGGACTCCCTGGGTGTGATCGCGCCGATGCGCAGCTTTCTCCCCCGTCGTCCTTTGCCGCGGGGAAGCCACCATCATGTCTGATCGCATAATAGTGCATCAAAATGCAATGGTACAAATAGCCGTGCTTCCCCCCGCGTTTTCCAGCACGTCTGACCAGGGTCTTGCTTTATCTGAGCGTATAGCAATCCCAATTCTTATCAATCACTACTCATCAACTCCTAAAGGAAACATTCCATGTTGACTCTCTAATAACAGAACCCAAGGTCTTCACAATGTATTAGCTGGATTCTCAAAGCCAAACATAAAGTCTCCACTGCTAATCGCTGTTTCCTTCAGGAGTTTATAAGTAGTGATTGATAAGAATTGGGATTACTACACGCTCAGATAAAGCAAATATTGTGAAACGAATTGTTCATTGCGCTTGTCGTCCTGCTTCTTCTGTCCCTCCCTCCCCCTTTAAAAATCACTGGTAGCAGGAATATCACTGTAATGTTTTAACACTCTAGCAACATATTTATGAATAACACTTAAACAAAAAATTAAAAGCCAGCTGAAGTGGGGGAGGGAAAGGTAAGTGTGAGGGAAAATAAAGATGGATCTGGCAGAAGGGAAATCCATCTTTCTCCTTCTTGTTTATTCTTTCCCCAAAACCACATTGGATTTGATCTTCCAAGGAAGGGAAACAGCAGAACTGGGGGGAAACCTGGAAATCTGGCTAATGTATGACAGTGTGATCTGGAAGCTCAGATAAAAACTGCTGCCATTTGAAGGGGGAGAGAAAAGCAAGAGATCCATGTGGAAGTTACGTGTGTTATTTCTTGCTATGTGGCAACTTTCCTCTCCTAACCTTCCCATCATGAGACTGACCCTTCTCTGCCCTGATTGCTGCTATTAAACTTAGCAGCAGCCAACCAAACCCTAGCTCGGTTCTAAATAAAGCTGCCCAAGCTTGAGATTTTCTGATTTATCACACACAAATACAGGCAACAGAGCAGGACAAGGAGAAAGAGAAACTCTTCTGGAATTCATTAAGAACAGCTGCAAAGAGAATGGCGGCTGGAGAACCAAATCTCCTTTAAAACTGCAGAACACCCGATGGTCCAGCATAATTTGGCACACAATTCAGGCTGGATGAAAAGTTAGGAAAGCTAGGAGTATAGACTGGGGTCCAGTTTGCACTGCAAGGAACCACACTAAGTGTTCTGCGGTCCTCCTGTTCAGATATCTCCTACTCTTATAATTGTTCACCAGCAGAGATCAGGAGCAGGTCTTGGACATGCATGAGCCCTCACCATACAACTGAACTGGAAGATCGCATGTTTATTTGAACGCAGGATCTCCCTGACCTTGTCAGATTAAACTTACTTTGAATGGGTTTAAAATATAGAGTTGAGAAGGATCAAGTGATCATAAAAGCATACCGGTTCATTCAGCTTTTCTGTACAATGAGGGGGCAGGGACGAGCAAGCAGGAAAGGGGACATTCCTAACATCACAACAGGTACAGCCCCAAGTGGGGTGCAAAATGATGGTGGAAGAAGCACAGGCTAGAAGCAATTCATCTCGCTGACTTGATTACTGTGTCCCTTGGGGAGGACAAAACGATACTATTAACAACTGGGTTTCCAGATACCAACCAGCTTCTGTGTTCTAAACAGAGCACATTTTCCACGAGCTGCCAGACAGAAACAAGATTGTACTCCGCAACAAAAGATGCTCTCTTATTCAGATAAAATGGACAAATGCAAATGCTTTCCCCGCTACTTCTCTCATACTCCAACTCATTTCCAGAAGGCTCAATGGCACAGCACATCCCCTATTTAAAAGCTCAGACAGCAGTATTATACACATCTAAATCATACTCAGAACTGGTTTAATTGTACAGTAGCTTGCACAGTTAAACCCCTCCCCACCCGGTTCTCTTAGAGTTGCCAGCCTCCAGGTTGATCACCCAGAATCACGACCAGTCTCCAGTAAACAGAGACAAGTTCTCCTTGAGAAAATGGTGGCTTCTGTGGGCAGACTCCATGGCAACACTTCTCTGCTGAACTCCCTCCTCTCCCCAAACTCCACTCTCCCTAGGCACCACCCACAAATCTCCACAAATTTTTCAAACTGGAATTGGCAACCCTAGACCCACTACAAATATTTCCAGCCCTGCTGCTTGTTCAGGATACTTCATCAACAACAGTGAATTTGGGCGCAGAAAACTATCAACATCATTGACATCCAAAGACCTCCTTATAAATGACTCTCCATTCTTTGCTCTGGGCAAATAATTCCCTGGAGTCTCCAGCGGAATGTCTGTCTTGTACCCTTCTCCATTTCTTCTCCAGCTCAGACCCTGTTACTACTTTCTCCACAAGAGGCATCGCAGACTGTAGATAAATGTAGTTTTTGGCTGCAGTGATTCTAATTTTACAAAGACGTAAAATGAACACAATAGCAAGTAATACTTACAGAGTCTATGATCCCCTGGAGTGCTTCAAAGCCATCATTCACAGGGAAGACATGATCCTTGCTGTCAGCGATCCGTGCCAGCTGGCGTAACAGCAAAGACAGTTTGGTAAGTCAGCCAATAAACAATGACTTCAGGATGGCTTTCTACAAAGCTTGGTCCAGTATCAAGTATGCTAAAGCTTCGGCCAGTTTTAAGCAGTGCTGAAGGAAATATAATCAAGGGATGCATATGCACCCTGTTGCCCCACTTCCATATGCTGACCAAACAGACTTTGCAGGTTTTTGAATCTCTATAAAAACCTGGGAAGTCTGTTTTAACCAGAGACAAAAGTGGGGCAGGAAGGGGGTGGGAAAGCACACATTCTACAAGCAATGGTGATTCTGCCACACCACCTAACTCTCGGTCTCCAGCCTTAACAGATCCTCACCCATCTGTCTTCTTTAACTACCTGTATCAACCAACTAAGGTTGGGGTGTCAGCTCCCAATGCTCAACACTGCACCACTGACACTGGCCTCAACTGTCAAGGTGTGCTCCTGGACTCCTCCTTATCAATGGAAGTTCAGGTAGCACATGTTGCCAGGCTGGCATTCTTCCAACTTCACCAGGTCAGGCAATTTCCCCCCTACCTCTCTAGCCTCAACCGTGACCCAGTGGTCCATGCAACAGTCACCTCAAGACTGGATTACTGTAACTCATTCTACATGGGGCTGCCCTTGAAGCAGATCCAGAAATTACAGCTTGCCCAGAATGCAGCAGTGCAGGTACTTACAGGTACCCCAATGACTGCACACATCCGACCTGTGCTCCGCCAGCTGCACTGGCTCCAAGTTGAATACCAAATTCGCTTCAAGGTTTTGGTTCTGACCTTTAAAGCCCTTAACAGTCAGAGACCAACATACCTGTGGGACTGCCTAACCCCCTATGCCAGTGGTGGCGAACCTATGGCACGGGTGCCAGAGGTGGCACTCAGACCCCTCTCTGTGGGCACGCGTGCCATCGCCCCAGCCAGGCCCAGACCATCATTAAAGTGTCGAATTCTCTGCCAAATAATTTTAAGTAAATGAAAGCATTTGGGATTGCTTTCCTTACTTTGTTTGGATCATCTTAAGTTAATGTATGAGTTGTTTTTTCTAAAGTAAAACCTCAGTATTCAGGTTAAATTGCCGTTTTGGCACTTTGCGATAAATAAGTGGGTTTTGGGTCGCAGTTTGGGCACTCGGTCTCTAAAAGGTTCGCCATCACTGCCCTATGCCTCCCAAAGAGCTTTACGCTTGGGAGATCAAAACTTACTGGCAATCCCTGGCCCAAGAGATGTCCAGCTGTCCTCAACTAGGGCCAGGGCCTTTTCAGCCCTGGCTCGGGCCTGGTGGAACTCTCTACCTAGTAACTCCTCCTTATCTCCTTGTTCAGTTCTGCAGAGTGTGCAAAATGGAGATATTCCGCCAGACCTCCAGTTGAAGACAGCAACAGTTCTTTACCATGGCTTCCAACTGGCCCTACCAATCCAAGCATGTGATCCACCCTGTGGATGGAGCGAAGCTATATGTACACCACCTATTATTTGGAGGAATTATACTGTTTTATCTGTTTTAACTATTGTTTTTTGATTTATTGTTCTTAATTGTTCATGTTTAATTCATGAGATTTAATTCTGGGGAGGGCAGTTTATAAATTTAATAAATAATAGTAATAACTGCCTTGGGCTTTTTCCCTTTTATTCTGTACTCTGCATTATTCATATTGTCTTCAGATTCTGCAGTCCTAGTCCTATGGCATTATTCACTGGATGCCTTGTGCTGTATGGCGGAATTGTTGTTATCCTGCAATCTGCCTTGAGTCTCAGATCGAAAGGTGGGCTATAAATAAAGTCAGCAAATAAAGAAAGAAACAGTCTGTGCTGGAGATCCATGGTAGAAGATGATTAAGGTCGTTCACGAGGTTAATATCAGACTCCATAGAGTGGGAGCCTGGGTTTTCAAAGACAATTGTTCTGGGGGCCTGCCTCTCTTATTTTGGCACCTATGCGGCTTCTTTAGATTCCCTTCTTTTTTTGCCTCTCTGCCATCTGAATTCCCCACTCCACACAATTTCTTGTTTCCCAACTCCTTGCTGTTCCCTTTCTCCTGTATGCAATCCTGTTTAAGAGCCAATCTGTTAATTAGCAAATAAAAACTGTTCCTTGCTGCTGGGTCCCTTTTCATTTATAAAAACAAGTATTCTGGACCAGCTTGCCAAGTGGTATTAAAAAGGAGCCACATGATATGAACAAGAAAGAAACATTTGCTATGCATCAAAAGCAAATCACAGCACTGAAGACAGGGCAAAGTTCTTTTTGTAAGACCCTCACGTAATTTTTTAAGAACACCACCTCTTTCCCTTTTGTCTAATAACTGTGCATCCAAAGGGTTCTATATATCTGATAAAAAGCATTCAATTATTGTCAGGGGTTATTATTCAAATTATCCACATAAGTATTTTAAAAAAATATTTCTAATTGCCATCTACACAGCTGTGCCAAAATACATGCAACATCATCTGTGGTTTTTTTGCAGCTGTCCTTTAAAACAAAAGCCCCATTAAAACAGAGGCCCTGTTAACACAGGTTATTTGCCTCAGGTCAGATGCTGTGGGGAAGTGGGTCTTTTCCTACTTCCCCATGGTATTGTGGTGCATTTGTGCACCTCCCAGGGTTTCCTTGCCAATTTCCAATATTTCTGATGGCTGCTATGTGGGTGGGAAAGTTAGGGGCAGGGTGGACTCACTGGTGATCCGCTGACATCATTTCCTTCCACACTGGAAGTTACATCAGTGTATCCCCAACAAAGCCTATGTCATTCTAGCATTTGGGAAAACTCTGTGGTTTCACCATAGAGTTTTGCCCAAATACCTGAGTACTCCCAGCATCCCCCAGTGAAACGCTGATGTCACTTCCAAGCATAAGGGTAGTGATGTCAGCGCGTTCCCCCCCCTTTTGATGCTGAGTAGTGGTGGGGAGCACCTGCTGTAGGAGAGGGATCTTCTGCCCCAGCAAGGATTTGGGGACCCCATAGGGTTGCCAAGTCGACTTACCTGCAAAGCGGGTGGATTCCTGGCTCCGTCGGGAGTCTTCCCGTGCGCGCCATGATGTCACCAGAAGTGACATCATAACGTCGCCCACGTTGGGCACCTCCCAGGGTTTCCTTGCCAATTTCCAATATTTCTGATGGCTGCTATGTGGGTGGGAAAGTTAGGGGCAGGGTGGACTCACTGGTGATCCGCTGACATCATTTCCTTCCACACTGGAAGTTACATCAGTGTATCCCCAACAAAGCCTATGTCATTCTAGCATTTGGGAAAACTCTGTGGTTTCACCATAGAGTTTTGCCCAAATACCTGAGTACTCCCAGCATCCCCCAGTGAAACGCTGATGTCACTTCCAAGCATAAGGGTAGTGATGTCAGCGCGTTCCCCCCCCTTTTGATGCTGAGTAGTGGTGGGGAGCACCTGCTGTAGGAGAGGGATCTTCTGCCCCAGCAAGGATTTGGGGACCCCATAGGGTTGCCAAGTCGACTTACCTGCAAAGCGGGTGGATTCCTGGCTCCGTCGGGAGTCTTCCCGTGCGCGCCATGATGTCACCAGAAGTGACATCATCACGCCACCCACGTTGGGGGCGGGGCACCGTGACTCGAGGGAAAACCATAGAGTTTTTCCTCAATTCACAGAGTGTCACCCCCACAACGTGGCCAGCATGATGATGTCACCTCCGGGTGACATCATCATGCTGTGGACGCCCTACGGCAAGGGGTGGAGTTCCCCCCGGGGCCTGATCCGCCGCCGGCGGGTAATGGGCCTCCTGGGCAGGAATTTACCTGCCCCCAGCGGGGGCTTGGCAAGCCTAGAACCCCACCACCCACACAGCAGCCATTTTCCCTGCCCCTCTCCCCACGGTAGCCGTTTCCTTCACCTAAGTGGCAACTGAAAACAGTAACTGAAAATCATTATAATAATACAACGATCTCTATATCAGGTTCTCTGAATTCCCAGTTTTCATCCTTTTTTTTTTTTAAAAAAAGTAGCAACCTCCTTTTGTTGTGGAGATGTTAGAGTAAGGGCATATCTCCAGAACAAAAGGTGCAAAATGAAAGCTGGGAATTCACAGAACCTGATATACAGATCGTTATAATGATATTCAACTGCTATTTTTAAGAAACTGCAGCAAACTGCAAAAAGCCTTGGCTATGGAGAAGAGGGGGAATGGCCACTGCTGAGGAACCAGGGCAGGGAAACAATGGGAAAACCTTGTACGTGGAAGCTCTGTTGCCACTGCACTACACAAACCTGTCTCCAACCGGAAAACATCTGAGATACCTAACTATTCTTCCTTTCTGCTAAAAGACCGTACAGGAATTCAAGACAACCAACCAATGTTCAGATGCACATAAAACACAGGTGGGCAAGCTATAGCTGTATCTGGCCTGAAGGAATGTGTCCTCTAACTCTCAAGCTGCTCAACAGTTTGTCCAAACCATCAGCACGCCTAACTACAGGGTCAGGTAAGCAGGCTGATTCTCCCAGAAAACTGCTAAACCACTCAGGGGCTATGTGCCATTAACAGCCATTAAGGCACTGCTGGTGCTGGAAACAGGAAGAGCCGGCATCCAAGCCGGAGCCCTCAAAGACAGGTGCATACACAGATGTAGCCCTCAGGCTGTGAAATCTACCTACCCCACACGTAAAAGCATCATTGCCAAAAGCTCATTCAGAGAAATAAAGGCTCCATTACCTGAGTTTCATTGAAATCTTTCACGCCAACACAGTATACAGTTGCTCCCAGATCACGGGATCGGTTAGCCTGGAGCAAGAGGATAAAGACAATGCAATGATGTAAACATGTTAAAGGTGTAACTCAGTGTTTTGAGACCTAACAATTATTATTTTCACTATGGTGCTTCTTTTAATGTGTTCCCCCCCCCAGCAAGTTTATCAGGCTGCAGAGAACTCTGCCGAAGTATTATTGTAAATTGTCAATATAGTTAGATCATTCAAGGCCTTTGTGGTTTGGGAACCACGTACCTGAAGGACCACCTCCTCCCAAATATCTCTGTGTGCCAACTTTGGTTCTCCAGCTACGGGTTGTTTCTCCACTTAAGTAGTCCACCTGGCATCAACTGGAGTCCAGGCTTTCTCCACTGTACTTCCCACTTTCAGGAGCAGGCTCCCAGAGCAGGTGAGGGGAGCGCCATCTTTAAAAAAATTTAGAAGGTGCTGAAAAGCCATTTTATCTGCCAGGCCTTTACATGAGGTAAGCAGTAGGAGGTTATATCTTGTGGGTTTAAAATTATAATATTACTTTTAAAGTTACTTTTCTCTTTGTTGATAACGTTTATAATATCATGGCATGTGCGCTCAGGAATCATGTAAAGTTCCGGGAGCTGAATGGGGACTCAAGGCACTTAATTCTCTGCACCACCCTGGCGTCCAGCAAGCAAAGATGAACCAGGTAGCCATCCATGATCTGGTCTTGGCTATGTTATAATGCCAGCAGCACAGAGGGAGAGAGGGTGGTACTGCAATTTCCATTCAGCTCTCTGCTGATCTGGTGACTTAGGGATCCTCATCTGGCACTACAAAACTGCTGATTCCAGCCTGGCTGTTCACTCTGAGCAGCTCACGGATGGACTCCTTGCTAGAGAGCCAGTTTGGTGTAGTGGTTAAGTGTGTGGATTCTAATCTGGGAGAACTGGGTTTGATTCCCCACTCCTCCACTTGCATCTGGCTGGATGACCTTGGGCAAGCCATAGTTCTGGGACAGCTGTTCTTGAAAATGAGCAGTTTCTGTCAGAGCTCCCTCAACCCCACCTACCTCACAGGGTGTCTGTTGTGGGAAGGGGAAGGGGAAGGAGTTTGTAAGCCGCTCTGAGACTCCCTCGGGTAGTGAAGGGCGGGGTATAAATCCAATCTCTTCTTCTTCTTCTTGATCCCTTGTTATACCACCTGCTTGCCTCTAACCACCCCTGAATCTATGAAGCCGTTTCTGTCAGGACCATCAAGAGAAGGAGCGCTAGGTGGACATAATTCTAAGGTCACCCAGAGGTCTCAGGAGCTGATCAGGGCACTCTGATTCTACAGTTAAGCATCTGACAACTGCTTTATTAAGAGAAAGGTCTGACTCAGCATGAAGCTTAAGATGAACAGCAGAAGATCTAGACCACGGACTTGTCCTCTTCCCTTCTTGCAAATGCAGATTTGTTTCCCCCATTTCAGATTTCTTAACAATGGGTGATTCTACATCTGGCATTCGCTCCACATTTTCTCAACTGGAAGGGAAAAGTGCAGCTCAAAACCACATTCAAATACCTCAGGGCAATGCAGTACTGACTGCAAGGTCGCCCCTGAACGGCCATAAATCTATGCAAAAGGTACCATAAAATCTGATGATCAAAGAAAATGAAAGCAGCATGCAATGGAAAGGGGAATTTCTGTTCCAACATGGGTTTCGTAAAACAATGGAGGGAAAAGCCAGCGCAGAATTGCCCAATGTTGCTTCAAATGACTTTTTCCCCTGGACAGGATTAGTTTTTATTCTTCGAAAGCAATATTCGCCTTTGAATGGTTTAAGCTTTGAAGCACTATTTTTTGGAGGGGGAAATAAAATCCCACCACAATCCCTACATTGTCATCATCACAGGCACAGTCAATCATTCATGCCAATTTCTAATCCAAGCGGTTCCAAATATTTGCCCTGTCAGAGTTGCACTCCATCAACTCTCTGATACAATGGTATTCTCAATCTTGGGCAGATGCACAGTCAGCTTTATTAAAATATTAATTTCCTAGCACAAGTCAATAAACTATGCACAAGATATAACCCTCATGACCAGTGTTCCCTCTAAGCTGTATTAGTGTGAGCTAGCTCACAGTTTTTTAGCCTCCGGCTCACACATTTTTGTCTTAGCTCAGGAAGGATGGCTCCACAGCAAACTAACTTATGCAGTAGCCAAATCGCTGGCTCACAACTTTAATGCCAGTAGCTCACAAAGTAGAATTTTTGCTCACAAGACTCCACAGCTTAGAGGGAGCATTGCTCATGACATCACGTGGTTCTAGCTCAGGATTCATTCTGAAAAACAAAACCTAACCATTTCTGACCATTTTGTCTGCTAAATACTTTGTCAGCTAAATTCCCTTTTAAAGGTCTGACAAAACGGTCTTGCTCTCCCTAAAGTTTCTGCTTTCTGTTTTCTTCTAAGTGGCCGGAGGGCAACAAAGGGGTGGGGATCGTATCCTTTTACAAAATTAATGTAGGGATCAACATCATCCAGATATGATGCCTCCCGGCCTTGACACCCACTCCACCCATTCTTTCGGAAAAAAATAAACAATAGAGGGAAGATTTCTAGCTTGGAGCGCAACCAGCTGCCTAGTCTATTGTGAAGAATGGGGAGTAGATTTATTGACCAGGGAATACAAGTCATGGCCCCTGGACCAATTACAACGATAAACTGCTGGAATAAAATTTATGTGCATCCACAGAAAGAATTACAGAAAGCAAAGCATTACATCACATTGGGATGATCTCACAGCAAAGGCTTTTAAAGCAAAACAAAGTTTAAAAGTATGAGACCGGTGATGTCTCAGTCTTCCATCCCCACTTGATTCTTTTTTTTCTTTCTAGGGCTCGTAAACGTATCCAGCTTGGCTGAATTCCAATCTTGTCTGACCCTGAATTGCCTTCTAATCCAATCAGCCCTAACACCGCCTGCGCCTGCTCTGCTGGGATCCATGACCCTTGGGCAGAATCCTAGGCAAATACAGGAATTGTCCTGCTGGATCAGACCTCTGTCCCAAAATTCAGTTTCCAACAGCAGGCAGCCAGATGTTTCTGGGAAGCTCACAATCAAGGCATAAAGATGATGACCCTCCCTGCTGTTTGTCACGGGCATCTGGCATTGGATACCAATGGCGTTCTGCCTCGGCGCATGGAGCTTCCATTTAGCTACCATGGCTAATAGCTGTTGACAGATCTCTTCTCCGTGATTTTTGTCTAAACCCTTTTAAAAAAGCCATCTACACTGGTGGCTGTCACCACATCTTACAGTTAATTATGTACTATACATACCCACGGCAAGATGTGTGCTCTGGAAAGATCACTTCTCAGTAAATCAGCCTACAAAGGTCACAACCACCTGCCTAACTTCTTCCAAGACCTGCCTTGAGGGCGAGGTTTCTGCTCTGGGCATCATGGTTCAACCTCCCTAATGTTGGACTCCTCTTTCTAGGACATTCAGAGGGAGTGGCATTTCCACCCATGATGGCTGTATGGCGTTCTCTCACAGAATCTCCCAGCCGCTCACTGCCCTTCTCTCTCACATCTCTCTGTGGTGACACTGGATTTTTGAGGTGCTTGTTTGTTGTAGCAAAGTAACATTTCAGGGGATGCAGGAGCAACTTTTCCTTTGGGGGAAAAAGTTGTTCTCCCTGAACACTCAAGATTACCCCCCCCCCAAGGAGGGATCAACCTGAGAACATCATGCCTTTGACTGCCTCCTTCAAAAACAGCTGCAACAGCCACAGTTAAGGAAGGAAGCTGCATAACTGAGCATGATCCTCCCCTTCTCTTGGCAGTTCTGTAAGTGTGGAGTGGGATTGTGCAGAGCTGTAGTTGGCAGGTAGCTCAAATGGCAGTTCTCACTAGAAGAGGAGGAGGAGGAGGAGGAGGAGGAGGAGGACGACGAGATTGGATTTATACCCTGTCCTTGACTACCTGAAGAAGTCTCAGGCCCCGGTCACACAGGAGGATTTGATCCACAAGAGGGACGGATCAGGGGCGCATCAAGCAGGCACAATCACACCGCAACATCTGGGAAGCAGCACATACCCGTCCCCAATCCATCTCTTTGGCCCACAAACGCACACCAAAAAAGTACTAGCAAAACAGCAGTACCTACCAGATGATGCGGGCCAACGGAAGGCATGTTATCGGGGAAATGCCAGTAGGCCATCACAGCCGGCGCCTTTCCCCATCCCACGCATGCGCACAACCGCGCTACTGCCAGTTTGCTGCGCACCGTGTGATCGGCTGCCGGGGCACAGAGCATGGAGCCGCGGGGGCACGTCGGATTGCGCTTCCGCAGTTCTTTTTGCTCCGGCTCTGATTTGCCGCCCTTCAGTGGCGGATCATCCGTCTCGTGTGACCGGGACCTCAGAGTGGCTTTTTATTCCCTTCCTCTCCCCACACAGACACCGTGTGAAGTAGGTGGGGCTGAGAGAGCTCTCCTGAGAACTGCCCTTGAGTGAACAGCTCTGAAAGAATTTATGACTGACCCAAGGTCACACCAGCAGCTGCATGTGGAGGAGTGGGGAATCAGTGGAGGCAAACATTTACACTGCCTTTGATTGGTTCATTTTCACAGGGACAGAACAGTAATGGATTTTACCTCAGCCATACACTATATCATCTGTCACATTTTTATTCTGCTCATCCTTTGACAAGTTCAGGGAAGTTCTCTGCTGCTCCTTTGATGAGTTTACTGTAAGCGTCTCCCCTCTCTCCATTTTCCCAGGGGTGAAAAAGTAACAAATTTCTCTTAGAGCAGCAGCGGGGGATGTGTGTGCTTAAAACAGAAGATGGGAGGTATCATTTCAACTTCTTTCTTATCAATAGTCTGTACTGGCCCATACTGGCATGCTTTCACCCCTGCATTTTACCCCCACAACTCTGTGAAGCACCCAGTGAGCTTCATGGCTGAGTGGGGACTTTTACTTGGATCTCCCCCGTCCTAATCTCTCTAAACAGTATACAAAGCTGTCATGTCGTATATTTGCTTCACTCTATCAGAGAAAGCCAGTGATTTGGAATAGAGGCAGGGAAAATGTGGCACCGTTTTCAATGGCTCCCCATTACAGGAGAGAAGAGGGCGGGGTTCATATGGGGATACTGTTTTCTGTGGCAACCTTGGGCTAAAACAAATTTAGACTCCAGTGGCACCTTTAAGAACAACAAAGGTTTATTCAAGGGATGAGCTTTCATGTGCATGAAGACGAATATGTTTTCAAATACTGAAAAACCTTTGTTGGCCTTAAAGAAGAAGAAGAAGAAGAGATTGGATTTATACCCCGCCCTTCACTTGGAGTCTCAGAGCGGCTTACAAACTCCTTTCCCTTCCCCTCCCCACAACAGACACCCTGTGAGGTGGGTGAGGCTGAGAGAGTTCTAACAGAAACTGCTCTTTTTCAAGGACAGCTGTGCCAGAGCTTGTGACTGACCCAAGGTCACATCAGCAGCTGCAAGTGGAGGAGTGGGGAATCAAACCCGGTTCTCCCAGATTAGAGTCCGCACACTTAACCACTACACCAAACTGGCTCTGGCCACTGGAGTCCAGATTTGTTCTATTGCTTCAAACCAACATGGCTGACCACCTGGAACAACCTGGGAGTAAAACCCAGTTCCTGTTCCCTCGGGGATTTCAAGATGGAGTATGTGTCAGGGGCTCTGGGGCACTGCCAAAACATCTTGCTCAAAAAAGCTTACATATGGGGTAGACTTAGGGCTGCCAACCCCCCCGGTAGAAGGCGACACCGCCAAGGAGACATCAGGGCCGCCGCGCTTTCGCTTCCTCTGCTGGTAGGCCGTGAGAATGCAGTCCGGGTCCCGCCCAGCGTGTGACGTCACTTCCGGGTGACGCTCCGGCGGCGCGCGCGCACACACTTGTCAAGACGACTCTCGGACCAGCTGGACGCTCCCCCACCGGTAGGGATTTTACATTTGGCAACCCTAGTAGACTTAGTGGTTCTGGGTCCGCAGACAAAAGTCCAGGATGTGGCCTCAGAATCACTGCCACCACCATCATCCCACCTGGACAGACAGGCTCAAGCAAGGTAGGCGTGGGTATGCATCAGGCACCCAGTGGTCTTTGAATGTGAAGAGGCAGGCGTACCCACATGGCTGCTTCTTTCCCACTCTGTGGGGGTGGGGCTGTGGAGAGCTGGGGAGACCACCCAACCCAGTGCCGGGGGCAGCTGCCCTGGATGCCCCATGGCTCAGACTGCCCCTGCTTACAGATTTATTTTGATCTTTTTCTCTTACAAACTTCGGTACTCGAGACATCGCCTGTTTTTAGCTGCTTTTTTACTTGTATCTGTCTGTTAAATGAACCCTTGTACAGTCAGTCTGTGGCTTCTAGCTTGTCTGGACAACGTTCCCCTGTCTGTCTGAACCTCCAGAAAGAAATCACAGTCCTGCTGTCAGGCTTGCTAAAAGAACATGCCAATTTAGAGCACCAGACAGAATCAGACAGAAAAAAACACATGAGATCTACGGGTGCAAAGATATGCCATCAGCCACACAGTTCTCTCCTGCAGCAAGACAAGATAAATGAATGAGTTTTTACACAGAAAGAATGTCTTTGCTTTTTTGAAAAAAAACTTGGAGAGATATAAAACACTGGCTTTCATTGCAAGAAGATAAAAAGGTAAAGGTAAAGGTTCCCGTGCTCGAAAGCCAGTCGAGTCCGACTCTAGGGTTGCGGTGCTCATCTCCGTTTCAAAGCCGAAGAGCCAGCGCTGTCCGAAGACGTTTCCGTGGTCATGTGGCCGGCATGACTAAACACCAAGGCGCACGGAGCGCTGTTACCTTCCCACCGAAGTGGTCCCTATTTATCTACTTGCAATTTCTTGCTTTCGAACTGCTAGGTTGGCAGAAGCTGGAACTAGAGACGGGAGCTCCCCCCGTCTTGCGGCACCCGGGTCTTGAACCGCTGAACTACTGACCTTCCACAGCCTGCAGTTCAGCGTCTTAACCACTTGAGCCACCGCAGCTCCAGGTAAAGACATATAATTTAACTCCCTAAGAGGCTGGGAGCAGGAAAGATACAAACAGAGATAAAGCCCTTTTATGGTCTTGATTTGACTTTGTTTTTAATAAGCGCTGAGGTTTCCAGAGTGCACAGTGAGCATAGGGCTTTGGTTAAAAGCAGGTATTGGTAAATTAGAATGGTCCCAGAAGACTATCTACAGAGCCAGTGCAGTTTAGTCTCCCTGGATTCTTCCTGGCATTAAGAGACAGAAACATCACTTGCTGCTATACATATATGGATTGATCATACCCAAATATGGAAGTCCACAGCTACTTCTTGGGTGAATAAGGATTTATCCTTTGTGAAAGTACAAGGAGATACAAGCTACAATTTGGAAACTCTGCATAGCAACACTGAAATGGAAACACCTGCATAGTGTTGGCAGCATTTCAATATACAGATTTCTGCAGGAGGAACAGAATGGGAGAAGAAAATCCTTTATCTGTAAAATAGGAACAATTGCCACTTTGGGGTATAACTACATGCTACGTTTTCTGGTTGTGTCGTTTGCCATAAAAAGTCAGCCTCATAAACAAGTATTTTATATATAAACAATAACAAATTTTAAATTAAAAAAAGCTTTTTAATTTTTTCTGATCACAGACACACACACACACACAAAATTCCCTGTCAATTACATCCACCTTTGCACTAATGCTTCTTGTGGGCTGCCCATATGGGTGTTTTGGCATATTCCCTGCCCCACAAGCCTCTTACCTCTCGTTCTGCATAGAAGAAAAGATCCTCGTGAAGTTCACCATCCGTCAGCGCAATAATGACGCTTGCTGTCCTATAACCTGAGAGGACAGAATGCATTCTATTAATGAGGTTCAGGGCAGGGAATGGAATATAATATCCAGTCATATGGAATATAGCTGCTCAGAGCCTGCAGACAGACTGTAGTTGTTTTCTCCAAATAAAATTGCATGGAAGAGATACTGTTGCATATAAAGTATACACCTATTTCTTTTGTCCCACTATCATCTTCTCTAGTCAAATAGGGGTATGGTTTTTTTGGGGGGGGGGTTGATTCTCGATGCTGCATTCCACAACATGTAGCATGAGAATTCTCACAGGTGGTTTCTGAGACTTCATTCACAGACTACACAGCAACTATCTTGGGTCTGCCACTGAGTGACCACTTTTTTAGGTATAAAGGCACATGAAAAATCTTAGGCATACACCTAAAAAGAATAGCATATGAAGAGACCCTCGGCTCCCAGAGTCAAAGTAGATGTCACGGAAAATGTGCAGCAGCCACCAAAAATGGTAAATGCGGGTCTTGCTGACATAGAACACAATAAGATCCTTGGTAGATCATACAAGTGGTCCAAATAGTTCAGCATCCTGCCTAACATAGTGGCTGGCTAGTTATTCTGGAGAGCCAACAACAGGGCACAGAGGCCAAGGCCTTTTCCCAGTGTTGTGTCCTAGCACTGATATTCCAGCATTTACTGCCTATGAACACGGAGGTTCCCTTTAGTCACCATGGCTAGTAGCCACAAATGGAGCCATCCTTCATGAATTTATCTAATTCCTTTTTAAAGCTATCTATGCTTGTGACCATCAGTACATATTCTGGCAGTGAATTCCACATTTTAATCATTTGTTGAGCAAAGAAGTACTTCCCCCATCCACAGCACACCTAATATCATGATAGGAATGGCCTGCATTTACACACACCCTGCCACTGGCAGCCAATGATGAGGATCAGGGGTGAGGAAGTGCAGAATGCTATGACTTCACTAATGCCAGAAGTTCTGTTAGACCAGGGATGGGCAGATTGTGGTCCACTGGAAGAACACTGGCCAGCCTCTGATGCACTCTTTAACACCTGCTCCTTGCTGGTATTTTTGCGAAGAATAATGGATTAGTTGAACCTTGGACTCACCCAGAAGGAATTTTTTCTAGGCACACTCAGGATCACTTACTACAGATTAACTGTCAAAAGACCCTGAAAATATACGTTCACTTTGTAAAATGAAACCAGTGAATGACTTAATACAAGAAATGAAGATGGTCCAAATGTACTACAAATGATAAGGGGGTGGTGGTGGGAGAACTAGTCTGCTGGTTTTGGTGAAAGCTGCTGTGAAATTCTGACTTCAGGCTGCGGTCACACTGGAGGCTTGGCACGATATGGTGGCACCTGTATTTGAGGCAGTTTAAATCATCGTGGGAAGGGGTGACCAGACAGCACACCCTGAAGAGGCTCCTCCCATGCTGAAGCATCCACATTAGCAGTGCCTCAGCCATGGAGCACGGCCCTTGCTGGCAATGGGGCTTATAAGCACATCCCTACCAAATGGAAAAAAACACTATTGAGACGGAAGTGACCATTCACACTTCCCATCCAGCATCCATTTGGGAAAAGCAAAGTGGAAGCGCTGGCATACATAAAGACTGGACTTTCCCAAGTGTTGGGAAACTCCGCTTCCAGGATGGGCTGGACCCAGGTGCCAACGACTGGGGCACAGAAGGCAAATGTTGTCTGATTGTGCTCTTTAAATCTGCTATGGTAATGCAACCACATTGGTGCAAACTGCTTGTGTGACCACAGCCTTAGTTTGGTCCTTGGAGCAGCCAGCAGATGCTCTGAAACCCCTGATCAGATGAGAGCTGGCAATGCAATAAAAGAACTGTGCACAAACCAAGAGGAGGAGAAGAAGAGCCAAGCATGCCATCATCCAGATTACAGCGAGCCACCAGTAGAGAGAAAATTTACTGCCAAAATGCATCGTTATCACATGAAGATTGTTATCTTTATCTCTACATGGCCCAGGCTTGTCATCTGTCAGCTAAAAATCACACAGCCATCTTGAAACAGAACCAATTAAAGTTAATTTGGATTCCTCCTGTCAACTTTTCACAATAAATCTGAACGACTTCTGCAATCATGTATCACATATTGCAGCTGACATTTCACTTTTGTTAAAGCTAAATATAATCTTCTCAAGAGGGAAAAAAGCCTAACCAAATGAAAGCTGCTGTAATTATCAGACTCTTTAACATATCTTAAATCATTTGACAAGACCAGCTGTGTATTTAATTGCCTGCATTTCTGGAAAAGGGGGGGGGATTATACATTGTGACAGTGTTCAGTTGCTTTTTGACGAGGAAGAACACAGATGATTCTGCAAGTGGAGAACCAGAACTGATAAAAATTTATTTTAAGATACTATAAAACTATGACCTTGTGTGTTTTGGGGAAGAGCTGTGTATAAGACATAAGAAAGGATTTTCTTTAATATAAAGGCAACAGATTTGAGAAAGGCACTTGGACAATGCACCTAAGGCCCCGGTCACACAAGAGGATTTGGGCCAGGAGAGGGACGGATCGGGGGCGGAGCAAACGGGCGCGATCCCACCGCAACATCTGGGAAGCGTTGCACGCCCGTCCCCGATCCGGCCCTTCCGATGATAACCCGCAGCAAAAAAGAACCCACCTACCGAGGTGGTTCTTTCCGAAAGGCCGCATCAAAGCCGGCCGTGGGATCGCCAGCGCATTCTTCCGCCGGCGCATCCTCGGCTCCTGGCCGAACTGCGCATGCTCAGACATGCGCAGTTCGGCAGCCTCCCGTGGCTTTCTCCCCAGTCTCCCTGGCATCTGCTCATGCCGGGGAGCGATTGCACGGCAGCTCACGGGATCTGTATGATCCCACCGCCGTGTGCCTATTTTGGTGCGGCTTTTAAAAGCTGCACTTTGCCCATCCTTTTTTCCGCTCGTGTGGCAGGGACCTAAGAAGGATAAAATGGGATCACCATTTTATCTGCCTCACAAGCCCTGCTCACTGTCCCGTCCCCCCCAGAGGTGAGGCAGGTGACAACGAGAGACAGGACTTCTTCAGTAATGACCCCTTGCTTGCAGGATGCTCTTTCTCTTGAGGGCCACCTGGCTTTCTTTAGACACCTGGCCAAAACGTTTCTGTTCACCCAGGTTTTTAACTAAAGGGTCAATATTTTTAAATACTACTTTAGCCTGGAAACTTAATTAAGCGGTCTGTGATCTGTTTTTATGGTGTATGTTTTTATGCTGAGCTGTTTTTTCTCCAATGCAGAATTTAATTAGCATTAATTAGCATGTTTTTTATTATTATTTTTATTTTGTAAGATGCCTCGGGCAGGCTCATGGGTAAAAAGTTTTGTAAATAAATAGAATAACCTCATATGTCTTGAAAGACAGCGGGGATGCAGAAGTGATTGACACCTGGTTGCCACAGGAAACAACAAACCAGGGAACCATATGGTCAGATCCTACTTACAGGGAGGAACTTATCCCTGGAGGGGGTCTCCCAACAACAACAACACCCTGTCTGATTTAGCAGATTTAACATCAAGGCAGAAGAAAGAAAGCAAAAGCGTTGCTGCTGTTTACGAGTCCTCTAGCTCATTCTTACCTTGAACATTTTCATGGTAAATTTGCTCACTTGCCTGAAATGGAAGCATACATGATCATTAGCAAGGCAGAGATACTGAGACCATACTGGTTAAAAGTCCCAACCTAGGGCCTTGTGGACAGTATTCTTTCCCGTCCACTTCTATGCGTGCTGAAAATGGGGTCTTATTTACCCTTTCAAATCCTTCATGCATGTAAGTGTCTCCTCCGGGCAGGACTTTCTGAAGCTCCTCCAAGCCTTGACGTATCTGTTCCCTGCAATGTTAGAATATATGCTTGGTTAAGCTTCTGGAAAGGGAATCACCTTTTTCTTAAAAAAGAAGTTGATGTCAAAGTGATCAGCAGAGCAACTCAGGTAAGACAGCACAGTTACTGCCTTTCTCAATTGCAAGACATTTCATTTCTGATCCAACCAATAATGAGACCACGCTAAATTCAGGTGATCTTTTGCTATGCATGTTTGTGCTCTGGGACAGTTCCTTGATATCTGAAAAATCTTTCAACCTTTATAAATGTGGGCCCCTTTATCCAGCCAGTCCCAAACACTCATTCCATTCCATGACCTTGTCCTACACAGAATTTAACAGTGCAAACCCTGAAATCAATGGGCTTAGAAAGGCGTATATCGGCATAGGATGGCACAGTAAGTAGATGAATGTTCTGCTTTCTTGTATTTTTTCTCTCTTTCATAGTACATCATTACCATAATTGCAATATAATCCATTGGCATAACATATACACTACATCAGGGGTGGCCATACTTGCTTAACGTTAGAGCCACATAGAAAAAACATCAGATGCTTGAGAGATGAATGTTCTGCTTTCTTGTATTTTTTCTCTCTTTCATAGTACATCATTACCATAATTGCAATATAATCCATTGGCATAACATATACACTACATCAGGGGTGGCCATACTTGCTTAACGTTAGAGCCACATAGAAAAAACATCAGATGCTTGAGTGTTGTATGTTAATCAGATAGCAGGAAGATCATTAGGATCTAACTGACAGTTCAGTGACAGCTACATCTCAGCAGGTGGACTGATAAGCCTGTTCTAACCGGTTATGGCTGGCACTGGACAGTGTGCAGTCATCATGACTCAGCTTGTTGCTGATTGGTGCAACTGTGTATATAAGTCTGTACAGAAGCCATGTACGCTCTCTTCGGAGGTAACAAGTGTCTGGCGAAGCATTTTGTCTGTGTATTCTGTGAATAAACCCTTGTATATAGTGTACCACTGGACTGTGCAGTGTGGTTACTATAGAGGGACAGAACAGCAAAGAACTGGTAAGAGCTGGGAGGCTGGAAAGTCTGCTAAGGTGCTGCCTTGGCTTAGACTGGTCTGGGGACCACTACACACGCTCTGCGCGACAGGGTTATGGGCCCAGCCTTACGGGGTCCCTGACCAGCCTAGCGGGGTGCCCGTGGAATGTCTGAGAGCCAGCCCTGGTGAGGACTCAACTCAGCCTGGGAGAGACCAGCTTGGAAGAGTACCAGAGCTTCGGTGAGCCGTGCTGAACGACGGAGTGTGCAGCTGCGAGACCAGGTCTGTGGGCGAGAGGTTATCGCATTCTCCAGGAGTGGGGGAGTAGCCTGCCTGAACTGCCTGTGTGCAGCAAGAGCCACGCCGGGAGCACGGACAGTTTTTTTCCTGCTTGTGAGCTTCGTGGAGCCGGGAGTGAATTATGGCTCAACAACAGTCTTACCAAGTGATGGATAAATTAACTTCGTCCAACTAC